>NW_009931301.1:0-371 GCF_000696875.1 Nestor notabilis | reverse complement strand
TAAAAAGGGCAGAGTTTTCGCCTTAAAAAAAAAAAAAGGAGGGGGGGAACCTCCCCAAGAGAAACAGAGACGCTAATGAAGCGTGAATGGTAATTGTGTAGTAATGAACTAACAGAAAAAGACGGAGGACAAGCAGCTAACGCCATATATTATTGGAACAAAAGAGATTTACACTTTCAAACTAAACACAACGGCATGCCAGGCTCCTCGGGAGAATACTGATGGCACAATCGTCTCTTTCCCCAAATCATTTTCATTAAATGGATATGAAAAGCTATTTATAAAGCTCAAGTTGTTTTTGTTAGGCTATTCACATGCTGGAGAAAGGAAGCAAATTCCATTATCCAGAGGATGAATGGAAGAGCTTGGGT
>NW_009931300.1:22693-50912 GCF_000696875.1 Nestor notabilis | reverse complement strand
ATTTCTAATGGCAAAGTTTTTCCCTCTCAGATATTCAGTGTCTCTCTTACATCCAGAACCAGAGTTGTATTTATTCTTTAGCTCTTCCTCCCCCTCCCCCCTTATCTATTCAGGTTTCTTTATCTCAATGAGCCATTATTGGAAAATCTTTTTAGCAATAAGGCATGAATTTGCTACTATGTTCCTTCTAATACAGGAGTAAAGATTTAATGGTAGCATACCACCTCTCTTACAGTATGTTTTCTGTCACTAAAGTAATGGCAAGTGGAATAAGAGACAGGTGGTGGTATCTATAAACTCTGCTAATGGCCTCATCAACATATGTTTAATGTATTCTAAACTATATTTCACATCCTACTGTTGCTAGTACATTTCCTCTGGCACCTCTCCTCAGCAAAGAAATGTGTAGAGGAAAGGAAACATTAATAAACCTAAAGTGTTTAATTTAAAAGCAGATATAAAGTTTAACACTGCTCATAACAAAGCTTATTTGACAACAGATCAGCTCATTACAGACCTCAATAATTTTGTTGCCAGCGTTAGTGAAAGGCTTTTACGAAACAAAGGCTTTTTAGATATAGTTATGGCCTTTCTACTGCATTTGGTGTTTGATCATGTCATGCAACAGCATCACTTTCTAATGGATTACAAAAGTTGACCAGTCACAAGACGACTCTGGGTAAATGCTTGTTAGGAGGAAGAAAGGTCAGGTCTACAACCACAGGTTTTCCACTGCTTAACTTTTTAAAACATATCTTCCTCTATTAAAAATGTATTTTGTTTTCTGGTGCTTGAGTGTATTTCAGTGCTTTTCAGTGAGGCCTTGAACAAGCCTGCACAGCCATTTCCCCTCCAAACTTCCAGAGGGTGAGCTTTGGGTGGTGACAACTTGCCTTCCTCCACCTCCTCCCTGCACCTAAGGAGCTGCCAGCACAGCAGGGCCATAATCCCTGGTAGTGTCACCAGGCACTTTGAGAGCACCAATAACAGTGATGACAACACTGATAGTCCTTGTGCCGGCAGTACACATGCAAAGCCTTGCCAACGAATTTGGGACGAAGTCAGATGTCTTCAGAGTACAAAGCTCCCACGAAGAATTGTTGCTGCAGGAACAGCCTCCTGTGAGCGTGTGAAGACAAGGCTCTGGTCATTAGGACCAAATTCTGCCTGATCTACTCACTAAATCCCTATTGAAAACAATATATAGCGTGGCAGAGAAAGACTAAATTTGGATGCCATGGTTTCCAGCTAGCCCACAGTAATTATCTTGAATGTGCATTGTGTGAAACAGCTACTGTTGGGCAGCCTGAATAATAGAATCACAGACTGGTTTGGATTGGAAGGGACCTTAAAGATCATCTAGTTCCATCCCCCACCCCATCACAAGCAGGGACATCTTCTACTAAACAAGCCAAAATTCCCAGATGAACTGTAGTTTTCATAGCAGGCCTCCAATTAGCAGTACCTACTGAAATCACTCGAATTGACCAATTTTCTTGTACCCTGCTCAGGATACAAGGCTCTTTTCAAAAAGTGGACACTTGATGTGACATTGGGCAAAGCAACAGTCAGTTGGAAAGTGCCAGTGCAGGAGAGCTGAGAAGTGCTTAAGTATCAAACCCCAGCTGGACTTTAGGTATCTAAACTCCTATGTATCACTATGTATGTGATCTACCTAATGTACGCCTGTAGGAATCAGCTCCTCACGGAAGGCAACCTCGGTCCTTAGCTCCTGTTGTGTTTCAGAAGAAGGAGGCAGTGATTTCACTTCACGGCTCCTTCCTTAAGGTACCTATCTGCCTGGGCAAGGGGCACCCAGTGCCAACTTCCTTTCCTGGTGGAAAAAAGTCCTGCTCCCAGAACTGGGTGCTGAGCATCAGGCCCACTGGTTCTGGGTGAGAGCAGTCATTAAAGAGTTACTAGCTTAAATACAGAGTTATTCTGAGAGCAGACATGGCAATTGTGTCCCACATGCACTGTGGGGAGAGGCTGAGATCTGACACAAACAAATCTGCCCCAGGCTAAGATTTTTTAAAGTGCTGTGACCATGTCTTATTTCTTGGAATTCATTTCCTAGTTACAAATGCATGCTTAGGGTGAAGAACAGAAGGAAGTATGAGAATAAAAGAAATTACTAGAAATTCAGAAGGCCTCTACAAGTTGCTCCAAAGGCCTATTTGTTGTCACAGATAGAAACAAAACCATTTATTGCCATATTCTAGGAAAAAATGCAAATAGCTTATACTCATGTAAAGAAATAATTCAGATTGTTTTTGTGTTGCCATGGTATGATTTCCAATAGGACGTAAGCTTATATTTTTTTCTGTTATTACATGGATCAGCTCCACACTAATGAAATGAAGCACTTCAACCTGCACTTAGTCTTAATTGAAAGTCAATGAATCTACTCATATATGTAAAGTTAATTTAATAAAAGCAGAACTAGAACATGCGGCAATTTGCAGAACCAGGACCTAGGAATGTTTCCTCTTTCCTCTTAATTAAAAGAGGATTTTCCTTTAGATTTACTAGGGTGTCCTTCTCCCCCCTCTTAGCCAATGCAGCTGTCCTGACTTGTTGGGAAAGAGATCGACTACTAGAAACTGTTATTTGACTTAGCAAATATGATCTCTTGCCACCAGGTTGACAGACCCTGCTTTTACCCATGGAGGCTGGTAACACAGCAGTGCCTCACAGCACTTTGCATGCAGCATGGATGGTGGGTATCTTATGCTGTGTCATGATGGAAGCAGATGGGACTGGATTTTACTATGTTGCAGATAAAGAAGAGCCAGACTTCCTCTGGCTCTTCTGGCTCCATGTTTGAGTTGATGTTTATAAGAGATGCAAGCCAATAGAGGGAGGGTTTGTCACTGTGAAAGAATATATAGAATACGTACACGCTCAGCAAAGACCAAGAAGAATGCTCTCAGCTGCAAGAGCACAGCTTAGCAAGGCTTTCCTACAACATACTGTGTAGAGTTGCTGTTTTCCTTGCATGTGAAAGCTAAAATTTGTGTCATTTGAAATCATCCTCAAATTTTCCTTTCCTTGTGCCTTCCCATGTCCTTTTATTTTTTTCTATAAAATCCAGTCTAAAATAGAACGTTGCTTATTTCAATTAATTTTATTTTCATTTTATATATAAAAACTTTACCTGCTGACCTATTTACCTCTGTATTCATTCCTGGTAAGGTGCTAATAACTATCTCAGTTGTATGCTTGCAATAGTGAACTTTACATACAACCTAGCTGAGCCTCGGCTTTCAGTATAGTCCTCAAGTTTGTTTCCTTAAGGTTGTTTGTGACTCTCTTGCAGCCATTGATACTGAAACAGAGATGGTTAACAAATACAAGCTGGGAAAATCAGTTGATCTTCCGTTTGCTGAAGGCCTGATGGAGAGCTGTACTGCAGTAGCTAATGCAAAGTTCTGGTTAAATATTGTCCTACCATTTGCACTATACCGTCTGTTGTTTTTACACTGAAGGCTTAGCAGAGGTTGGAGGCAGTATTGACTTTGTAATTAAACTATTTTAACTTCAGGATTTTGTAATCACAGTACTTAAACCATCTGTTATGGTACATGGACGATTTCCCCACCCCCTGCTTCACCCCTCCTCTCTGGGAAAAAACCACAATCATGTTTTTAATGGCAAAGCCCCTCTTGTGATGGAGGTAGAAAGGGAAAATGAGGATAATTTCCTTTTTCTAAGATAATGTGCTCATGGAGCTTTTACTCCTTGCAAGAGGAGGTGCATGTAGGACTTCCATGTCTGGCTCCTCCTGTCCCCTGGTCCCAGGAGCAAAGCAGAGGGCTTCTTAGCGGGAGAACTCCCTTTCCTGACTCGCCAGGGACTTCCACTGGGAGAATTAAGGAAAGGGGATGGAGCCTGAGCTCTGCCAAGGTGGAGCCTGGCAAACAGGGCTGCTCATGTGGGGAACCACTGAGCCCTTTGTGCTTAGAGAAAGAAAACAGAAGAAAGGGATAAGGCAGAAAACAGAGAAGCAGTTTTGTGAAGCTATTTGTGTCTGTTGACCTACCTGTGTTTCTCCCTTGCTGTCCAGGATATCCAGCACCTTTATCTGAAGTTCTCAATGCAGCTCGAGCAGTAGCGCCACTGCATGTATAATCTTGGACAAATTACTTAGGATTTGCCTACTCCTGCAAGTTGCAGTGTGTAGAAAGCCACAGCAGATGGTTCCAGGGGTATAAAAATCCAGCATTCCCAGTGAAATTGACATTAGCATTTGGCAACACCAAATTCACTGGTGTAAATTCTTCTCTGCTGTCAATGCAGAGAAGATGATCTTAGCTGAATCACTTATGATGGTAATACTGCTAGGTATTAAAACACGGTCTGTCTTTCTCTGCCTTGGTAAATCAAATTGACAGCATATTTTCCTTTATCTCAGTTGTGTGGGACACTTTTGTTCTGCTTTGTTTCATCATGTTGGTTTGGCCTGCATTTTCATCAGATCCAAATGCATGTTGAACATGTGCTGAGATAAAGTAGGGGTTTTCCTGTTTTGCATGTATAAAATTAATCAGAAGTGTGGATTATTGATTCCTGGTTTGCTGAATTTAAATAACTAGGCCAGACATCTTTGTGCACCCCTTAGTTAAAAATACTGCTTCACCTCCCCTCAGTTTTGTGTGTTCACTTACATTTTATTACTGGCTGTGCTCAGCAGAGCTCTTTTGACCAGTGCATGAAAGAAATGCATTCTCACATCTTGTCACATAAAATAGAGGTATTGAAAAAGAAGAGCGAGGTGTAAGTGGCAGGGAATTTTCCCAGTTATATTGAGCAAAATTCACTTTTTTCTCTTTTTCTAGTTTCCCAAAGATGATTTTTCTTTCAGGACAGGTGAAAGTGCTAAATCAGACATCAAATATTCTATCTACCTAAATATCAGATTCAACTGTTCTCCCACTTGTCATGCCCATGACACAGGTTGTGTAGATCTGTGCTTTGATCTCAGCCCAAGTTTGTTTGGCATCACAGCTTCTGAAGCTCTTTTTTGGGGACAGCAGATAAAGCAATGCTTGAGAGCAACAGACTTTTGCTGTTAAGCAGTGGAAGCACATGAGGACTCCTGAGGCTTCATTTACACACGTAGATAGAGGGCTGGCCAACATTTGATGTAGCTTGCATGGCCTTCCCCACCAACTTCATGAACCTGTTTCAGGAAAATTATGATTTCTTCAAAATTCTCTTAGGCTAAAAGAAAACTGGTCAATGCAGCATGATTGTAGGTGGGTGAAAAATTCCATCTAATTCGAACCTACATGACAATAATAACCACTGTTAGCAGTGATTCTGGGTTTCACTGATTTCTGTCCCCCTTGTAAAGAAATTACATGTTTCTATTTATTTCCTTTCCTATGCAAGGACCCTTGTTCCATATTGTAGTAGTGAAAAAGTGTAGCATTTTACGCAGTGCTGCTGTAGACCAGAAGCAAGACTGGTCCCCACTCCGGCCTAGCCCTACTCTGTGAATTTTGTTTGTAACTCTGTGGTTCTTCAGCATTCACTTGCCTATCAAAGCCATTAATGCCAGTCAGCGGGAACTGCTGAGTGTGCAACACTTGAGAAGACCTGTTTGCTTACTTAAGAAACTAAATACAGATGTGGAAGCCTTGCCTTACCTTTCAAACTGTCAGTAAACTGAAAGGAGGGTAGCATTTTCAAGCACTGGACCAGCAGTCTCATGGGTTTTTGACATCTCTTCATGTGTTGTTCTCCTCAGCCTTGCAAGGGTGAAGACCTGTTTCTTTAAAGATAGATAGGTAAGTATTGCCATAGAAGTAAGTTTTCTATGAATTAGATGCCTGGATATTTTTTAGAAGGTGCCTTCTATTACTTCCAGGATTAAGGGTTAGATCCTCCTATGTATCAAAAGCTCTCTGTACCTATCAGTGTCAATAAAGCTAAACTCCAAACTCCATTTAAAAAAAAATACTTCGGCACCTGTTACCTTACGTCTCTGTTCCTCTCTCAGCTTAGCCACCAGCACATGTAACACATAGCCAGATGTTGATTAAACACATCTCCTCCACTGCACACTATCTGGACATCATCCAACTTCAGATGAAAGGCTGTGTGATGCCCATTGCAATCTGCTCTTCTAAGTGACCAGTATTTCTTGGAGGTTTGTGTTAACACTGTGGGACTGCAGGTAGTCTGGGGCTGGGGCCCACAGAGTACCTCAAGCAGGTGGGCAAACATCACACCCCAACTTCACAGAGTGCACTGAGACTTTCCAGGGCCAACAGCCATGAAGGGACTTAAAGCTTGTCATGTATTAACTGCATAACTACCACATGTCATGTTGTCAACCTCAGCTGAAGCATCTAGGATTCCCACAGGGTGAGTGGAGAGGCTCATGCTTCACATGGAAGTCATGTGAGCCACGATCTTAAGAATCTATGTGAGCAACAAGTGCTAAGCAAAGGGATTTGCTAAGCAAAAGCATGCCTCAGCGACAGGCACCTGCCAACCTCTATTTTGCCTGGAGGTAGATGAGAGAGGGACACAGTTCCAATCCTAAATAGTTCAGCTTTGCTTGTGTCTGAGTGGTACAGGACTCGGAGGCATATCACTTATGATAGATCATGCATTGACTGCTGGCAGAAGTAGCACGAATCTCATTCCCAGCTTCTTGAAGAGATCCCAAGACCTCCCAGTGCTATTCTAGGAGGTCTGTGAAGGGTTGGTGAGGAAAATGTGCTTCACATCCACAATGTAGAACATATGTGGATCCTGGAGAGGACAAACTTTTGATTTTTACTATTTTCTGGCAGAGAGAACTGCTTGGCTCAAGGATGAAGCCATTATTCCAGCAGTTACGTGGGATGGGCTGTATAATCAGGCAATAAAGACCACTCTGCAAAGAAAAGGAGCAAACCAAGCTGCCTGTAAAGACTATATTATATAGTCTTTAGTTTCTTCTGATGGCACTGTTCCACTTCATGTAAACTTTGGCGTGGGTTCAGAGATCTGATTTTCTTCCAGGTGAGCAAACATCATGATCAGCTAGAATAGCTGAATGTCAAACTTAATCTGTGGCTTGGTTCATATTTATTTATTTAAGCAAAGTGTTCCATCTCCAGTACAATGGACTGAGTCCATTTCAGTCTCATCCTCAATATTTTACTATTTTAAAAATTAATTTCCCTAGAATTTTACACATATCCTTCATTTAGAATAAAATTCACCTCTCAGTTTTAGAAGGAACTTAATAGTGTAGGTAGATTTTCATATTCTCTTCTAAAATTCTTTAAAAATTACTCATACTATCAATTATACAATGATGAGTATTTCTGTAGTTTCAGAAATGGAACTGAAACAGAACTGTTACGTCTAGGGCACTGAAGGTAGTTCATCAGCTCTTCTTCAGTAGCCAGAAGCTGGATAACTGCTGTCTTAAGGATACCCGGAGGTGAGCCATGAGATACCTAAAATCAAAGTACTTACTAAGAACTGAAAGCTGGGGGCTGATAGAAACTCACAGCTGCTGTGGATTGGCTGTGGAGGAGGACAAAGGCAGTATATCAGCTAGTGGATGGCAAACCTACATGGGAAAAACATGTAGAGTCAAAGTAAAGATGCTGTTAGAGGATGCTGTACATATGGGCTAATTTTTAAAGGCTCATCATACTTTGAAGATGAAGCTTGGTAAAGGCAGTATTAAAGAGAAAGGAAGTGTGGTTTATTGTTCCCCTCTGTATTACATATAGTTGCCATTTTTACTGTAGCGGGGATTTTCTAAAACATGTCATTTTAATGAAAATTTTAATGATCTATGTATCTTGATGCAAAATAGGTAATTAATAAAGTCAGCTTCTGCACAAAACCAAATGATATGAGAAAATTAAATGACAAGAATTGTAAAGCCTTATAATATCAAATTCTAAATGTACCATTTCACTGTATGTCTCTTTTTACTGTAGCAACGAGGGCACAAGGGCAGTATGAACATGTGGCCCTTTATTTGATCAAGGATAATAATCAACTAAGCCAAAAGGAAGGGAAGTAGATTTTCCTAGTTCAGCTGCTAATATAATCTTTTATGTGTTTCCAATTGTGTAACCATTGCTTCATGCAGCTTTGTAACATACACCCATTGTTAAATTGGGAAAACCTGTGCAAATAAGAAAGAACCCAAAATGTAGAGAAATCGTATTTGGTGTCACTAATCATGCAATGGGCATAATATTTTGCCTTCCTCCATTTTAGATCCCAGCCCTGATTTTATCCTGTTTTGCCTGCTCATGCCTTTATTGGCAAGCTCAGATTCTGGTGAGAAGTGATTCTGCCGAGCCTTGTAATTGCTACAAATGTCTGGTGACCGTGGAAGAAGCATAGTTTGTGGTAGGATCTTCTGCTTTCCTGATCTTTCACCATCCCAGTAATGCTGATTACTTGAGATCTAATCATTAGCAATGATGCAGCATTGCTTTAGAGTCTACAGAACCTGTATTCCTTCCATTAAAGATATTTTTTTCATCTTAGGCTGTGAAAGATGCATCTCTTTTCCATCAGAGAGGTTTCAGCTAAGGCATGCACTGATTCTGGTTTATGCGATTACTCACATAGTCCTAGCCTTTTATTCCAACTCTTAGCTGGAGGTAATCACTAGGTCTGTGACTCTTACTAATTTCAGTAATTAGCATAGATCTTTGCAGGTCTTAAATCCATAATTAGTTCGTGTTGGCCTGAACCCCAAACATGACTTTAAATTCCCCAATGCCAGTCTCAGAAGTATGATTGAGAATGTGGTCTAACCTAAACCCTCAAATCAGTCTCACTCATTTCTTCTAGACCTGGCTTTAACATAAATGGCTCACCTTCTTTCATTTCCAGATGTAAATTTCAAATCGACTTTAAGTCTGCTCTTAAGACTAGACCTTGAAGGATTCCTAACCTGGTCTGGCAGTAGGTTTCATATAAATTCAACAGTCCTTGCTAAATACAGAAACAACTCGCTTTCAGCAGTTTCTGCCCAATTAAATCTTGATTTTAATTCTGACTATAATATTGATCGATATTGGTTTCACTGCTGTCTGTTTTACGTAGAACTAAGCATAGTTCATGAGTCCTTCTAAGCAGTAGGATTAAGCCAAGCTCTATGGCCACCAATATTGATTCATGGTCTCAGCTTCATGTTGACACTACCCCTGAACTTAATCTTAATGCCAAAGCTAACTCAGATTTAAGCTCCACCCTGAGTACATCACTAAGAAGAAAGCAGTAAGTTAAACATATGTGCATGCCCTACTGGCAAGAGCCAGTAAGCCAAGCTCAGGCATTATGCAGACTAATCTGACACTGTAGTTTGAATCCAAGCCCATAAACTCAGTTATAGCTATTCCCAAATCCTACAAACAAAACAAAACAGAAAACAAAACAAAACAAAAAATCCTTCATCAAGAAAACTGACCTGTGATCTGTTTCAGACAGGTGATTTAGTATAGATTTGCAGGCCCTTGTTTGCAACAGTTATAAGGCCCATACTGACCAGCCCACCCTTGACCAGACTTCATTCCCAAGACTAATATCAAATTTAATCCAATCCCTAAAGCTACATTAGTGATTCCAATTAAACTGTAGCCCAAAGCTGTTCATGCAGAAGGCTGTTACAACCTGGGGCATATTAGACCTAAAACTAACTCTAATCTACCTCTTACCAGCCATCAAAACCCGGCAAGGCTTCCTGCATTACCTAGATCTAATCAGTAGCAGACAGCCTCAGCAATTTTAAGCTTGGCTTGGTGGCCCCTTTTATTTTAGTACAGTACTATTGGCTGCTGTGGGACTCCTGGCCTCTAGCAGTACATCTGTGTCGAGAAGTAGGGCATTAATGACCTGTACTCTTACTCTCTTGCTTCTGCAGACTCTTGTCCTGTCACTTGTTACTTGGGAGAGGAGACTGACCCCCACCTCACTACAACCTCCTTTCAGGTAGTTGCAGAGAGCAATAAGGTCCCCCCTGAGCCTTCTCTTCTCCTGACTAAACCCTCCCAGTTCCCTCAGCTGTTCCTCATAAGACTTATTCTCCAGACCCTTCACCAGCTGTGTTGCCATTCTCTGGACCTGCTCCAGCACCTCAGTGTCTCTCTTGTAGTGAAGGGCCCAGAACTGAACACAGTATTTGAGGTGCAGCCTCACCAGTACAGAGTGAGGGGGATGATCACTGCCCTGGTCCTGCTGGCTACACTATTTCTGATACGGGCCAGGATGCTGTTGGCCTCCTTGGCTGCCTGGGCACAAGCTGGCTCATGTTCAGTGGCCATCAGTCCGGCACTTCAGGCCCTCTGCTGAGCAGCTTTCCAGCCACTCTTCCCCAAGCCTGCAGCGTTGCATGGGCTTGTTGTGGACCAAATGCAGGAGCTGGCACCTTGCCTTGTTGAACCTCATATCAACGGCCACAGCCCATAGATCCAGCCTGTCCAGATCCTTCTGCAGAGCCTCTCTATCCTTCAGCTGATCAACGCTCCCAGCCAACTTGGTGTCATCTGCAAATTTACTGAGGGTGCACTCAATCCCCTTATTCAGATCATCAATGAAGATTTTAAACAACACTGGCCCTAACACAGAGCCCTGAGGGACACCACTAGTGACTGGTGGCCAACTGGATGTGACACCATTTACCACCACTCTTTGAGCTCAGCCATCCAGCCAGTTTCCAATCCAGCAAAGAATACACCTATCCATTCCATGAGCATGGAATATCCTATCCATTCCAATGTCTCTGTGGGAGACAGTGTCAAATGCTTCACTTAAATCCAAATAGACAATGTCCACAGCCTTTTCTTCATCAACCAGGTAGTTCACCTTATTGTATATGGAGATCAGGTTGGTCAGCAGGACCTGCCCTTCATGAACCCATGCTGACTAGGCCTACATTTTCCCACAAGTGCTTTATGATGTCACTTAGAATCATATGTTCCCTGACCTTCCCTGGCAGTGAGGTCAGGCTGAGAGGTCTGTAGTTTCCAGGGTCTTTCTTCCTGCCCTTTTCATAGAGAGGTGTCACTTTGGCCACCTCCAATCCTTTGGGACCTGCCCACTAGACCAGGACTGCTGATACATGATGGAGAGTGGCTTAGTAAGCTCACCTGCCAGCTCCTTCAGCACTCCTGGGTGTAACCCGTCTGGCTCCATAGACTTGTGTACGTCTAAGTGAAGCAGGAGGTCACTGACCATTTAATCCTGAATTATGAGGACTTCAATCAGCTCCCCATTTCTGCCATCCAACTCAGAAAACTGAGTACTCTGAGAATGGGTGGTGGGGCTACTAAAGACTGAAGCAAAGGCAGCATTAAGTACCTTAGCCTTTTCCTCATCCTCAGTCACTAGGATTCCTCTAGTTTCCAGTAGAGAATGGAGGTTCTCTTGGCCCTCCTTTTATTTGCATAAGAATCAGTTACTAATTTAGAAGAGGAAGCAGATTTGACCTGTTCATCCATTTCTTTTGCCTTTCCTAGCACCAGTTCAAATTCACTGATATTGGCAAATAGATGAAAAGGGTTTCATTTTTCATCTTTCCTGCTCAGAACGAAGAAAAAAAAAAAAGCTTTTTTTTTTTTTTTTCCCCTCTAGGCAATATTCACACTAATTGTACTCAATATGTACAATTTTTTATCACAGATTTTCTGGCATGTATATATTAAAACTAATTTATTAATCTATCCACAAAAATGCACCTGAACTGAGTAATACAAAACCATTAATTGACGACTCCATTGATTCTTCATATTATTTACTGTAATGCTGCTATCCTACCAAAGGTAAAAATCTTCCCATGGGATATCCACAAAAGCTATGAACCATTTAATTTCCCACAGACAGAGCTTACTGAATTTTTGACTGTTTGACTGAACTAATGGGTTATAAACCTGAAAATCCTCATTTGGTTTTGATAGTTACAATTATTATGGGTTTGTTTTGTTCTGCAACACTATGAGAAATTTCTCTTAACTGGCTTTTTGAATATTAGAGTATTTTTTTACTGCTCTTTGCTGCTGATAATTAACTGCAATTTACAACAGTGTGGAACCTCATGCTACTCTGTGTTATGAGTCATCACAAGAATCTGCACATCTAATGATATAATATTGTTTCTTATCTCAGATAAAGTGCAGATAATTTACACCAAAAAAACCCACTACACAACGCAAAATGGTTCACATGAAAAAATGGTAAATGACTGGAAATAATGCATATAAATCACATATGAGTCACTATGTGCTTTTTATGTAGGGCCTGATGGACTAAGACCCTGTGTGCTAGTGGCTGCCAGCTTCCTCTAACTTCTACACATTGCTCTTGCATAAATTCAACAATCTGAAAGTTTCCATTGTAAAGTAGTTATTTATGCCGTGCCATTTGTCAGCAGAGGGAGTCAAGCATTTCAGGGTAGTGTCATATCCTTTCCCCTAATGATGCATCCCTTCCCTTCATGCTCCCTTTCCCCATTTTATATTACTTGGAATAGGAGGTATCAATCTCTCTTCATCGACTATAGAGGTGACCCAGTTACAAGGGAGCCTGACTTTTGCAGGAGTAGTTTTAGGAGCAAATATATCCTGGTCTGAATAATCACAATGGAATAACTCTTTTGCAGTACTTATTTCACCTGCTGTAAGATCTTGCGCAATATATATTTGCTTGAACAGCCTGTATACCACTTCATGTCATTGGGAACTTCTACTGAAACCAAAACTTTCTTGCATCATAATGGCATTTTTGGTCACAGAAGAAGACTTCACCCTGAATTAGGAATCACTGAATTCAAGTGGTCTACATCTCATTTACTGAAGTATGGTGTCTCATTTCTGCATATCAGGAATTACTAATGAACTAGTCGAGTTAATGCTCCTTTTTACACTTGTGATGCAGTCAGACTTCTTATGATAGAATCTAAAGGAAGTTATACAAGATTAGGAGTAAAATTTATAATGATACTCTACTATCAAAGTCTACAGTATCCAGGATATATTCAATGGACTGAATGGGAATACAGACATCAACTAACCTCAGAAGACTGGATCTAAACCCAAATCTGAATCTGATGTTGGGACAATCTGATTATAAAATAACACCTGTTATTTCATGAATGTGTTGCAAGAAGCTTGCTTTGTAAGTGTATTCTACTCTTCATCCTCTTCAGTATCATTAGTGAATATTCACTTAACTTCTCCAGAAGCACACAGAAATGCATGTTTGTATACAAAATATCATGACACATGTAAAATATTTTTCTATTAAAATAGCTGATCGGGAGGGTTGCAGTATTTTATAATCATCTTTACTATTTTTGATCTCAGTATACACAGTTGCCCTTAACCCATGAAAGCTCATGGACATTTTTTTGTGTATTTCCACCAGCAGAAATTCTGGGCTTATAGCACAAGTAATTTTGTTATCCTATGACATTTTGTGGCATGTTTCGTTTGTTTCAGTTATCTCACTACAGTAGCAGGCTACTGCAATCAGATGGCTTATGACACTTTAATGTTTTTGGGGGGTTATTTTAAGAAAAAGTGGTTTATTTTATAAGAAAGAAAAAAAAAACAACAAAAACCAAAACACAATTTCTTTTATTTATTTCCTGAGGACTTCTCACTTACACAAATAGGCACTAAACATTTGAAATTGACTTTCCAGAGCACAGCAGTAAAAAAACCTGAAGAATTCAGCTTAGTTTCATTTAAAACAGTAAAAATTGACCTTGTAAACATTTCCATAGGAGGTAGAATACATACATTTGACAATCTGTCAAATAAGAGAAAGTAAACAGTTACTCTGCGGTCCTAATAAATAATGAGCAACAGAGGCATTAAATAAACACTTATATACAAAAAGATGTAAGTGAAAGACTAAAACAGCATTTTTAATAAATTAGGAATAGATGTAGTAATTTCTTTACAACTTAGTCTTGCAAGAATCACTGCCTCCTTCTGCTCACCCATAATTTTTGACTGAAAAGTCATAATGGTGATCTTGAATGATTCACAAGCAGGACTGAATTTTAATATAGCTATTTTTTAATGTGTGAAGCACTGCTAATATCCCTCCTTTAACATCTATATGTAATACTTTTGTATTCCATCAACTTGGAGGGGATTGTATCATAGCCTTAATATCTGGATTTGGAAAGTAAGCTTTAAGGCATTGACATGTCTCTCCAAGTTAAGTTCCTCCAGCAGCTGCTCCCATGAATACAGTGTTGATTGGTGGTAAAGATGACACTATATCTCTGCTTGGTGGGCCGTGGGGCTCCAGATTTTCCTGAGAAGGGAACTGACCAGGTGTTCCATACATGCACTGGGAAGAAGATGTGGTTTGCATGTTTGAAGCTGTGGGGGGAAAAAAAGGTTATCACAATCGCAAGTTTTTTATCTATTGAATTTTACAAAAAAAACCAATCCAATTTCATCTGATGGAAACCTTAGCTACCAGGCACACTATCTGAAGGATGGAAATGTCAACACATCTATACTTCACTCAGTTTACCTATACTTCAATAAATTTTCTTCAGTGGCACCGACTTCTTGCAGAGCCTTAATGAGGCAAGTAATGTCTGATCTTCTGTGCAAGGCTAACAGGTAAGTAGGAAGATGTAATCAACAACAAAACAAACAGTGCCTTAGTTTATATCTTCCATGTAACCCTTTTTTGGAATGTGAGACCAAACTCAGATGCCCTGCATATACCAAAACAAACCCTTTGGGGTCAGGTAATTTCACCTAAAATTCGTTGTTAGTGGGATCTTTGCCTAAGACACACAGTTGCGGAAGCACAGGACAGGAAGGGACTATGCCGTAGAAAGCGTATGTCTAGACATCTCTGACCCAGGGTTCGTTTGATCTGTGTGACAGTGGGGATCCTTAAGAACCCTTAGAAGAGTTCAGTCTGTTATTAGCTCACTTAGTAGCTAGTAAGTGTTTCCTAGTACAGATTTTTTCTGCAATTGAGGTCCAGGTCAGTCATTCCAGTCCTCATGGACAATGGATCATAGTCATCCTTATGGAAGCGAAGAGTTATTAAACCCACTGTCCTGCAATTTTAAGTAAAACATATCTTATGATACATCCTGGGTAATGAGCCATTTAATCTCAATATTGCATCTCATATGCTATATATGTGAGCTACAATTTAATACTTAGCACTTGTTAGGATGCTAAAATGTTTGTAGCTCTTCCTCAGTCCCTGGCTATACTTACACATAGGAGTCCGACAGGCGACTGAAGGTGAGGACTCTGTGTAGTATGAGCCTGCTTGTTTTCTTCCACTGTCATCCAAGATATTCAGCGGATCATGTATATCATTGTATGATGGCAATGATCGAATGCTGCTTACGCTGCTGATTACAGAAACATGTTGATCCACCATTGTTCCAAGTCTGTGAGATTCGGGATAATTTATATTGTTTCCATAATACCCTATTGACAGGAGATTGGAAAAATACTGTTGAAGAGAAAGGGTAGGGTAGGAGCCTGTGATAACCTGGGACAAAAGGTAATTGTTACTGGCTGAGTTCCTTGAGAGTAAGATTATTTATGTACACATACAGTCTAGTAACATTAGAAATATATGCAGTGGTTGATCGAAAAGAGGGATGGTAACATGGGAGTAAAAAGAGCCTAAGAGTTCAGTCACTCCTTCAGTACAGAATTGCCCTTCCATTCTAAGATCAAGAATCAAACAGCAGCCCACAGTCAGTGTCTGTAAGAGACATCATGGAGACTCTTGTCCACAGTTCAGTGCTCCCTTCTGAAGCTCACCATCAAGGAAAGTATATATGGAAAGAAAATCTGCATGATAATACATACTTACTGCGTATACAAATCCACATAAAAGCAATAATTCTACTGTCTCTTTCTTCCAGGAGAGGGAGGTGGTTTTGCTGACCATATCTCTAAAGCAGATTGGTGCAATAACATTACATTTGAAATATGAGAAATACTAGGGACAACATCTCAAACTATTGCTAATGTACATGTTTATACTTTGTCCCACCACCTCGACCTTGTGACTAGAATGGTCCATTATGCCGATCCCAGAGGTAAGCTATCTCATGCCTGCTCTGTTTCATAATAGATGTTTGGGGCGCTTTTCAAGGGAATGTTAAGTCATAAGGTCAGCCTGGTTTTGCTTCCTTTGTGCAAGACATGACAATGGTGCCAAAGTAAGAACAGCATAGGCACAGCAGATGCATTTGAGGTCTACTGAGAATTCACCAGAGGAAACTAAATCCTTAAGTAACTTCTTAAGCTACTTTACAATATCTGTGTGTCATCAGAGAAGTGCAAAACAGGAAAGTATAAATAAGAGCTGAAAAACATCTTCCATAGAAAAAAGCACATAAAAGGTGTTTTACTCTAGCAAGAAAGAGAAACAGAAGGGAAAAAGAAAATATATATTAATACCGTTGGAAGCATTAGCAGGATATGCTGCTCCTGGGCATGTAGACACTGAGTTGCTCAAGAAATTAAAACTGCCAGTATTCAGAAACTGCATATTGTGTGTATCCTGAGACATGGATGAGGGACCATAGCTGGAAGGGGATCTGGCATTGTATGGAGACACAGCACAACTGTTGCTGAAGTAGTCTCTGGAGAACTGCTGTTCACTCAAGGCACTGAAGCGGCTGTGCTCTGCTCTGTGGTGGTAAACTCCTGGAGTGGAATGGGCCTGAGTTCTGAACATCGTCTGGTAATTGGAATTGTTTCCATAGTAATTCTGATTAGTTTGTGACAATGTCTGGTAAAGGGGTTCTGAATAGGAAGAGCACTGTGAATGTGTGGATAACACTGGACCTACACTTGGAGGTCTCACAGCCATTGGCCCCTGGTTGATAACACTTCCTCGGCTGACCATGGCTGGTGAAATGGGTGGAGTCATCAGGTGACCAGTGCTTTGAGACAGTTCCATCTGACCTGGAATAAATAAACATTAGCTGCAATCAGCATTCATACTGCAGTACTGCTGAATATACTGTTAAGACGCTGCCCCTCTAGTGACCCCCACCTATACAACCCATGCTCTTTAATCCATGGCTTCAGGGTATGAAGCTTCCCACTTTCATTCTCTGGCTTAGAGGCTGTCACATTCAATGAGAACATCCAGCAATTGGTGGAGTCACCATACCTGGAGTTATTTAAAAGATGTGTAGATGTCGTGCTTAGGAACATGATTTAGTGGTGGACTTGGCAGTCCTAGTTTAACAGTTGGACTTGAAGATCTTAAAGGTCTTTTCCAACCTAAATGATTTTATTGTATGTATGTATGAATTACAAGTCACGTGCTCCAGGTGTTACTGTTCATTCTCTCCTCACAGGAAACTCACCCAGCCAAGACGTATAGAATTGTTTTACCACTGTTCCAAGAGGATTTATTACTGGCAAGGATCTACAATTGCCATCTTCTGTAAACCAACACAGAGGGTGAGTTCATGAAACACTATTTACTAGAAGTCTTTATAAATGCATATGGTCATTGCTCCTCCTACAGCAATATGTTACTGTGGACTGAAAGCCTAACAAGCAAGTAAGAGAAGGAGAAACTGTAAGACCTGATACATACCTGTCAGATGCATATTCTCACTGTCTCCTGCAGCAAAAGGGTTCAGACCAGAAGCTACACTGCTGGGCTGACTAGCTGACAAGGACACGTAGGTTTGCTCTGCTAGACACTCATTTTTGACTGAAGTGTCACTGGGCAGAGGAGCAGCTTTGTTACGATTTGCTAGGAAGCAAGAGCTGGGTGATGCGGTAAAGGTGGCTTTGCTTGCATCTGGAAGAGTAAGTGAAAACTCTTGGTGGCTGTTACATATGGTCATTGCACACAAATTCACCACTACTATATAGACAGCATAGGAGCTGCCTGATATGTTCATATCTTTGGTTGCTTATTTTAAAACCCAGTGAAGCCTCTACATTGGCTACATGCTTTGCATGTAGCCAATGAATACAAATATTGCCCTAGTCTTGATCTTCCTGGTGGAATTGTTTGTATCATATTCCCTGACCACAGATCTACATCACGAAGTACCAACTTCATACTGCAGCCATCATAGTGAAGGTACAAATCAGATTGGTTGCCTTGTAATAAGAGTTAGCAATGAAGTCAAGTAAATAGCAATAAGAATGAATCAAGCCCATGACACTTCATCCTAAAGAATTAATAATGGGAATTTTAAAATGCTTGAACTCTATTTTCATAGTGATATCTAGAGAAAAGCATTTGGCATACTCAGCAGTTGTTCTGCTTTGTGCAGATTATTGATAAAGCCTTGCTATTTTTCAGTGGAAACCAGGACTTGACTTCATGGTTTCAAGGACTTCTCCTAAGTATCCAAGGATAAGGCAACTGCTACATAGGACAAACTTTTTCCTGAAAGATGTCTTAAAAGCATCAATTGTCAGACAAATTCTATGCAAGTTTCTTGCAGCAAAGGGCAGATTTAGGGTAACAACAGCTAAAAAGTTAAAGAGTGATTGCTGGTGCTAATGTTCATAAAAAAGTATTTCAGCAGAACTATTTTTATGCAGTTGAGTTTCAGTGAATTTTTGGGGATTAACTTGAACTAAAATTTGATCCACACCAAGCTTCATACATTTTTACAGCAAAGGACCTGGAGTATAATACTTCAAACTGTCTAACCTTGAAGAAGCCTGGTAAATGGGAAATGTTAAGGTTTTAAATTCCTTTTTTATCGCTTCCACATCGTAATACTTCAGCCAGATGCTAAACAGGGCTCCAAATTTGTGTTCCAACCTTGCAGGAATATTTGCATTTTGGTAACATTTAATATGTTCCTTTTTCCAGGACCTATTACACATTTAAGCTTTGGCAGAAAAACTGGATTAGGAATTTCTGACTTTTCTGCTACTTACACCTCTTTTCACACTTCAGCTTGTGGCCCTTCAGATGTACCTACAAGTGTTTGTTGCACCCAAGATGATTTCAGAGATCCAGTGTATTCACATTCCCATAAATTTTTATTAAGAAAACTATGGTAGGAAGGTGGGAATGAACTGTTGAGGGGTCACAAGTTTTTCAGGTAACTTTGACAATGTTGCATATAGCTACTCCTTCAGGAGAAGACAGTAAGCTTGTTTCTGTTTAAGCAAATAAGTCAATTTCTAAAAACACAGGAGTACATTTAAAAGAACTAAGCTCTAGTTACCTAAATTCTTCATGTACTTGTCCAGTAGATTTTGGAGTTCTTGTTCTTTGTCATTGTTGAACTGTGTCTCCATGGCAAGCAGGATGTACTCATCTAGTAGCATGCGGATCAAATGAAAAGAACCTTTGGGAGGAGAAAGAGAGAGAGTAGCTGAGTTATCTTTGTGACCATCTCTCACCACTCTACAAGAAGCAAGTGAAACAAACAAATAATTGTGGACTCTAAATGACCTGGCAAGACCAACAAGAAATAGTGCCTAAATTCTAGCTCTAATCTCTCTTTGCACTGGCCCACCTAGCTCAATTGTTTACTGTCCTGTAGGCTATTTGACCACTAATTACATCAAAGAAAAATACTGATGAAAGTGACACATGCTTTATACTTGAAGAAGGCACACAGTGGAGCTAGATAAGGCCAAAGTCTGCTAGAATGCCTCTGCTCTATTTCTGTTTGCCTTGTGCTAAATAACCAGACAATAACTGGTGAAGTCTTTGACCTCATTTCAAGGATATATCACATTAAAAATGTATGCCTCCTTATAGCCATTTAAAATACCCTCTGAATTTTAGATAACAATTTACCTATAACTAAAGAAATTATGTACTAGATTTAAAGTGAGTTTCACCTGCTCTACTATCTTCTATTTTATAAAAGGTTCTTTCCTAAAGTCCCCGAAAATGTAAACACTTTTAAAGATGGACATGTGAAACTTAGGTTTTAAAGACCACAGATATTTTTTAACTGATTGTCTACCGCTCCCGGAATTAAATGAGTCATGATCTGCCAAATTCCTTTTGCTTGTATTAAAACATAACATGCACAAGAACTTCTACATGGCAGTAATATTTTTTTGCCATACCGATCCACATGTAAAACAAATTATATAAATCTTCTGTCTCCTATACTGAGATATGCAGTTATATTTCCATTGCCATGTCAAAAACCCGCAGAGCTTTTCAAATGGCAAAGCAGTATCAAAATATCAATTCAAAATAAAAACAGCTTTTAAAAATGAATGTGACACTCATGAGTGTGAAACTCAAAAATGAATGTTCACTAACAAAATCTTGCTAGCATTTGCTGTGAAATGTTAGT
Organism: Nestor notabilis; assembly: GCF_000696875.1. NCBI lineage: Eukaryota > Metazoa > Chordata > Aves > Psittaciformes > Psittacidae > Nestor > Nestor notabilis. Next base: position 30,616 of record NW_009931300.1, on the reverse strand, counting down.
TCGAAAAACACATTACACAACATTTGTGGCTTTAAGCAAAGCACCTATGTACAAAACATTAGTGTTTTTACAAAGCCAAAGCCTAGGTACCAAAACTTGATGCGTTGTTTAGAGTTAGATTATGCATCACTCGAGCACCGAAAAAACTCCATTTGAGAAGGAAGTCTTGAGCTCTCTTCTTTAATGACCTCCCATTTTGCTTGCTTGCCTGAAAGAGAGTAGTAAAATACTGTTAAGTATGCTAACTTGTTTTCTGCACAAAGGAGAAATGAATACACTTGAGAGTTCAAGGAGTCTTTGACTCAAGCTGATGTGACAGGGTTGGATCAAGCTACCTGATATCCTCACAATATGTGTCCTAAAGTGATAAAGAGCACCATTCACTCCTTTCAGTGCAACCAGAGTAGAACTCTGACAATGTTAGATGAAGCAAACTGCTTACTTCTTGGGCTCTGCTGTGCCCTGAAGGTGTATAAATTGCCTCATATTCTAGTATTAAAGGTGTCAAAATGTTCTATAAATATACATGTGTACAGTGCAGAAATAAATTTTAAAACACAGAAATTAGTCTTTGTACTTCAATGTAATCTGTCTAATACTGGCCAGACTTTCTCTCACAAAATGGTATGTTTACTGTTGTAACACTGACACTTTTAATGCTGTTCATTTCATACTGTCACTTTTCTTTGGCAATGATTTTTTCATGTGGTAATGTATGCCCTGTTGCTTTCTCAAACAGCAAGCAGAAAGAAGCTGTCGTGTGAGTTTGACAGTAACCACAATTTGGTATGAACAGAAGGCAGACAGCAATGGAAGGATAACATGTTCTGTAAATTATTAGCTTCTGCTTAGTTGACCTAGCCCCCTATCAGGACTCATTGGTATTTCTTACCCTTAACTACAGGAAAACAATGCTAGGAACCATACCTGTTAACTTTAATAATACCATATCACTTAGTAGGTGCTGAATGGGAGAGAGTTTCACCCTTTCTGCCTGGCTTCTTCATCAGGAATTGTCTTCTGAAATTGTGGAATGAATTTTAGGCCCTAATCATTTGGATCTTTAGATAAGTTGTAATTGCTTAGCTTCAGTGGGAGTTTTGTGTCTAGGTAAGTATGTGTGGGGATTTGCTTTGGCTCTGCTGCCCTGAACCATTCAAAGCTCTTCACTGTGCTGATTGCTTATGACAGCAAATGTTAGGAAACTCAAAGTGCTTTAAAAGAAAGAAATATCATTGTCTCCATTGAAACTTGGGAAAAGAGGTGAAGAAAGTAAAAATGACATGACTATGGTTGTTTTGTAAGTGGCAGAATCATTGTTCTGCAAGTCAGTCAAAGCTAACTGCACTGCCTCCTCCTCCTGCATCCATTCATACGAAGATGCTCCCTTAAATGGCGTATAAAATATTCCATTTCCAGATAGAACAAGACCTGATGAGAAGACCAGTGTTCAGCTCTAGCAAGCAATGGGTAACAATTTATTCTTCTAGTTTACATTAATTAGTCATGAATTGGTAAATATCTCTTATTTGAGCTATAACATAGAACTCAATTATTTTGTTCTGAGCTGCAGTATAACCATTCATATATAACTACACGCATATAAAATACTTGTGATTATACAGCATCTTGTAAATCAGGAGGGAAAAAAATCCCATCAAAACCATCAATTACTGCGTTAAGAACCGTAATAAAGCTACAAAACTGTATCTTTCAACCTGGTCTGTAGAAATCCTTCCACAGGTTAGCTGTTTCTGAATCCACCTGCTACATTAACTTACACCATTCAAATACCATGAAATCATAGAATCATGGAATGGTTTGGGTTAGAAGGGACTTTAAAGATTGTCTAGTTCCAATGTCCCTGCCATGGGTAGGGACACCTTCTACTAGACCAGGTTGCTCAAAGCCCCGTCCAGCCTGGCCTGAACATGGAAATAAAGAATTGCTTCTCTAAGGAACAACTTCTGCTCATTTCCTGAGCAATATACCTGTGTTTCTGCATACACAGATAAGGTGGATGGGTTTCTTTCATGTACACTGCTGACTTTAATATTAAGATACTTCTTAGTTTGTTGCATGCATAAGACCGCTTAACAGCACTCAACATGATTGATTAGAACTAATGGCACTGGAATCTTTCTCACCAGATGAAGAACTCTCCTGTTACAATAAGGAGATGGGAGCAGAGACGAGAATCCCACGAAGATGACCAATGGGACTAAATGTAAGGGGACTGTGTAAGTAAGGGGACTGTGTAAGGAGTAAGGGCAGTAGGATTTGGTCTTGAGTCAGGCAGAACATTTGAAAGGTACCTTGATAACCCTTTGCTCAACCACAGTATCCAACCATTCAATAAATGATTCCACAGTGGCATTCTTCTTTAGAAGGTCCTTCAGTTCTTGGAACACTGTAATAGAGTCATCTACCATGTAAAAAGGAGAACATATCATTGCATGCTATTCTGAATGCGAGAAAAAGCCACTCACCAGCAATATGACAATATTGTAGCATGGAAAGGAAAATCAAAGAATTAGAGCAGTGAAGAAATAAGCAATTCCCCAGCAAAGCAAGCAGACACACATTCATCACACATATATATATTTTAATTACTTCAGCATTATAGTGATACAGGTTGTGAGACAATGAAGTTTTACAAGAAAATAAAAGCAAAAAAAAAAAAATAATCTGATATTTTCAATTCCTTTTAAGATTCAGCCTTGAAAACCTTTTATTGCTAAGTTTAGTAGTAAAGCTTTACCTGTAATGTGACAGATTTGAATACTGTCTTAGGTTTACCTTATATTTCACAAGTTTCCCACAATATAGTACAAAACTAACTCCATAAATTCCCATTTTCAAAAAAGTAGGAAATGGGCAACTCAAAAATATGAATAAGTTTCTGAACCATTAAAGAAAACGAACTTCCACGATCAAGTAATATTTAAAGAACAACACACAGTTATTCGGTTCAGCTCTCCAAACTCTGATCAATATGATTCCTATGACAAAAGTTTCAGAGAAAATGGCTATTTTTTTTTTTCAACAACAGGTACATATATGAAAATTAACACTCTCCACTCTAATTCTGTGTATGCAAATAGCTGTTATACTTAATAGAAAATTATGTATTTTGTTAAAGCTTAACAAGCAGCAAAAAAAAATCTATTCATACAAAAGAAATGCAAAGTAGCTCAAATGTCAACTAAATTAAGCTGTAACGATATGGAATTTTTGAGATATCTTTCAAAAATTGATTTGTGCTAATATCCTCATATGATTAGGACAAAACTTCTAAAGAGATTTGATTAAATTTAGCAACTGACATGTAAACGATTTTTCAGCAACCATTTGTGACTTCTCAGCACAAGATTCTGTTGTTGTAGGACATACTAAGGCAACCAACTGGTTTTCTTAAGATACTGAAGTTAACATTGAGCTAGACTAGAGGATGCAGTGCATCTGTTTGACTTTTCTCAGTCCATCTCCAAGTAGACTAGCATGGTACGGAATGAAAAAGTGAATTACTTTTAATGATATATATGTATGTCACCATGGACTTACATTCACTGTAGACCTCTCCATCAGAGTCTGTGCTCCCTGAGACTGCAAGGAGTGCCTGAGAGGCAATACTATTCAAATCAACTTTTTCAATGTCCGACACCATAGAATTCACCACATGCTGATCAAAAAGGGCTGGCCGAGCAATCTGGAAGAAAAGTAAATGTAAGACGGTCAGACCCTGTCATGGTTTAACCCCAGGCTGCAACTAAGCACCACATAACCACTCATTCACTTTGCAGCCCTCCGTGGGATGGGGAGAGAATTGGAAATGTAAAAAATCTCATGGGTTGAGATAAAAACGGTTTAATAATCTTAAAAAAAAAAAAAAGAAATAATAACAATAACAGTAGCAATACCAATACCAGTAACAATAGTAAGGAAAAGGGGAAAAAAATAACAGAGAGAAAAATACAACCCAAGAAAGACAAGTGATGCAAATGAAAAAGGTTGCTCACCACCAACCGATTGGTGCCCACTGAGTCCCTGAGCAGTGCCTCTCTGCCAGCCTTTCCTCAGTTCTTATTGCTGAGCATAATGCCATATGGTATGGGATATCCCTTTGGTCACTTGGGGTCAGTTGTCCCAGCTGTGTCCCCTCCCGCATTCTTGCCCACCCCCAAACTACTCTCTGGTGGGGTGAGAGGAAGAAAAGGCCTTGGCTTTGTATGAGCGCTGCTCAGCAGTAATGAAAATATCCCTGAATTATCCAACTGTTTCCAGCACAAATCCAAACCATAGCCTCATACTAGCTACTTTGAAGAAAACTAACTCTATTCCAGCCAAAACCAGCACAGATCCACACCTGGGGATCGCCTGAATAGCTCCTCAGAGAAGAATCATATTCTGTTTAATCATGGTTGGGGTTTTCATAGATCTGTTGAGAGAAAGTTTCCCTTTCATTAGACTTTAATGCTTTTCCAATGTGCCTTTTTATCAGATTATCTTCCTGATGTCAACCACTTGCTACTTCTGTCTTAATATTTATGAAAGAGAAAACTAAGTTGACTATGTGGTGCATTCATGAGGATTACCGCCCAAGCTGTTAGCACTTAAGTTCCCAAAAGGCATTGTATCCCATTGTATATTCTACCAAACCATCACATGGAGGTGCCTTCTAATTGCAGATACCTTGACCTAAAGAGCCTTGGAGCCCTCGGCTACCTGTCACTCACTTTGCCTAAAGTTCCCATGAGAGTATTTCGTTATAACTATGGTCTTTTCTCTCGTTTCCACTACAAAAGCTTGAAGTTTTGGTCAGATCTATTTATGGTCATTTCCTTCTTGCATGGTTAATACTATAAGACATGAAATCTTCCATGGCCGAAGTTGAAACCTTGAAAAAATAATGCATTGTATCCCATAAACTGAAAGGTGCAGCAATCTAGTTGACATTTTTTTGGATATATAGTCTTATTCGCTTTACCTGTGCTAGGTGTAGGAATGACGTCTGTCGTTTCAGGGATGAAACAAATCTTCGTGCAATAGGCAGTTTTTTATCTGTCAGATTTTCTGGTAGATTTTCCAAAGAGGAAATGACCCACTGTTCCCAATTTTTTGCAAAATTTCTTATATCTGCCAGTAAACTGTAAGAAAAAAATGTGTTTTAGAGAAACATCAATAAAATTTGTCTTGCATTAAGTTAAATAATTAGATTTCAATCCATGATAAACAGAAGATTCAGAGGCAACTTATAACAATCCTCTTATTAATGCCTTGCTGAAAAAATGCTTAAAGCGTATGGTGATGCATAGGAAACAAACCTGAAAAATAATCTGGAAAAAAGGTAACAATTATTTTTCCTTAAACCACACAAGTACATTTATTTCTTTTTTGATCTTATAGTGTGTTAGTGTAGAAGCAGCCTATTTCAACATATCCTACAAGCCAGTGAAATAGGACATTAAAATACTGTGTAATATTTAATATACTGTGTGATGTTCTATAGCTGTCCTTAGACCTAAGCGTATTTTGCCATACATACTCTACTGTTCTAAAAATGAGCATAAATATTGTAAGAAAATTTATCTGGGATATAGAATTTCTGCTCTTCACCTGGAATATGCCTAACAAACATAATTGAGCATGATTATTGGCAAATACCTACCTTTCTGGCATTTCTTGCATTGTTGCAGGGATAAGTACATCTGTAAGGACCTTCAAAAAGGTAACAGAAAATTGTATCAAGCTTCCACTGGCCATTTATTCACTCATGTCTTTCTTGTCTACTTAGATTGCAAAGTGATAAGGATAGGAAATTTATGCAGAATAAAGCCATTCAACATATTGTCCAGATACTTCAAGTGTTATTTAAAGCAGTAATTAGTGGAAGTGATTAACTTATTCAAAGTGACATGTTATTTAAAGTGATATTTAAGTGTTTAACACCAGGTTGGACAGGGTTTTGAGCAACCTGGTCTAGTGAAAGGTGTCTCTACCTGTGGCCTGGGGGTTGGAACTTGATTACCCTTAAGGTCCATTTCAGCCCCAACCATTCTATGATTCTATGATATTTACATACCTAGATTACTCCCATCACTATTAGGTAGGAACATATGAGATATTTTTATATCTAGGTAGCTCCCATTCTTAATGTATGCAGCATGTCAGTAAAACAAGAAAGCGCTATTACTCCTGTCTTACAGGAGGGAAATCAGTAGAAGTGAGATGCATAAACACTTTATCCTCTCTAGCATCACGGTGAGTCTCAGTAAAGCATCTCCCAAGTTCTCGAGTGTTATTAGCCGCTTGACTCTCTGCCATACTGAATGTGGCACTGAATGTGTTCAGAGTTTAGGACAAATCCCCTATAGCTAAGTATGATGTAGAGCTGTTCGGGAAAAAAATGTGCCATCTGGCATGCCTTCTGGGGAATGTTATTGCAGAGGGCAAAGCTGTCAGCTTATATCCCAAAAATCTGTTTCCACTACTGATGTAAATGGTTTGATAACAACACAACAAAATTCCTCCTTCTTTCTGGCAGTTGTGCTGTCAGGAATATCTAACATTATTATAAGTGAGAAACAGTGAGACACAAAGAAGAGGCACAATAGTAAATTTATGAACTTTTGAGGAATTCTGCCTTACTTGATTTATAATTTAGGGCTCCTCTAGTATTTCTTCTTCTGTCACATTAAAAGCTTATTACAAATAAAATTAATATTAGATAGCACATTTGTAGCAAGGAAAAACTCTTAAACTTAAGGTACAATAGAACATCTACAAGTAAATGAGGCTTAATGGCTCATCTCCAAGGCAGTAATTATGATCCTTTATGCTAATCATTTTTACTTCTCCCTGCTAGCTAAAACACCTTTACTTACTTTACAGTTTGATATGCTTCTAATAAATACATATTTTCATCTTTTCTGGATTTTTCCCCCATATTTTTGTACATTAAAGAATGAAATATATGACCATAACACAGTGATAAACAGCCCCAAGTCCCTTGCTTTGACTGCTTGGTGTTTTACTATTAGGCAAACAGTTATTTTTTCCCATCAACATGTGGTTGTGAAATTTGTTAAAGAGAGGATGACAAAAATTTTCTATTTATATGGCATGTCCTATCAGAGAAACCTAAAGTACTTTGCAGCTATTAATTAATGATCCAATCTGATGTTCCAAATTAAAAGCTCCAGTGGCACTACATTTTTTTCCCCAGTGCTCTTTTGATTAATCCTGACCTGGCAATACTCCTCAGTTTCACAGTTTCAACTATTTGTGTGATCATGCTGTAACTAGATCAAATAACACATACAGCACAAAACCTCTGCAAAACAGAAGTTCCTTAGATTTTTTTAAACCCAAACCAGTTTTCAGCAGGTTTGCTGGTACGTCTAGCAGCACAGGAACAGAAACAAAGTGTATCAGGCAGGAGAGACAGGAATATCTTAAACCAATATTCTTCTAGCTTTGTAATATGAAGCCATGGCCTGACATAACCTGTAAGGAGCAGTTTGTGTGTAGAATCACCTTAATGATCTGCCACAGACTGTCTTTGCTGGTAGAAATTGCAATAATCGTAGAATCACAGAATAGTTTGGGTTGGAAAGGACCTTAAGATCATCTAGTTCCAACCCCCCTGCCATGGGCAGGGACACCTTGCACTAGACCGTGTCGTCCAAGGCTCTGTCTAACATGGCCTTGAACATTGCCAGGGATGGGGCATCCACGATTTCCTTGGCAAGCCTGTTCCAGTGCCTCACCACCCTCACAGTAAAGAACTTCTTCCTTATATCTAACCTGAATAAGCTTTTAAGTAAAAACGAGGCTTCAGTTTTCATACAGGCTTAATTTAGCCTTGTCAGTGAAACAGCCAAGCAAGTAGATCAGCATTTCACCATTAGTTTGCTGCCTGTA
>NW_009931300.1:0-22679 GCF_000696875.1 Nestor notabilis | reverse complement strand
CAGCAGGGCTGAGACTGGACTTCAGCTTTTACATGCACCAAATTCGAGGATTTCAAGGAAATCCTTCCTGATTTACACAAGTAAGAGGCAGAAAGCAGTCATAGCATACTGTTATTCTAACTTCAATGCTGGTTTTACACAAGCAAGAGCTGTAATGTACCCATGAAGCTAAATGCTTTACTTGCCTTATACAGTATTGAGTCACAAACGCAGAAGATGTCAACGATGATGGGATTTTCAAGCAGGGGAAGAAGATGGTCGGGCATTCCTTGCCAAAAATGTAATAAGAAATGCTGAATCTAAAGGAGTAGGAACCAGATTCATGGACATAAATAACGCTTTCTTGGCTCCCTGTGCACATATACCAAGAATGTGTGTTCAAACAACCTTACCTCTTCGAAGTTCCCATTAATTGCATTGTCAAGGACACACTGACAGTGTGTCTTGTACATCATGATAAGAGTATCTACCTATTTTGGAAGAAAGAAAGATTAAACAGAATTTCTTAGCTCTCTCCTTTACTTCTCTAATGATGTAGGTTTCTGCTTTCTGTAGCTAGGATTTAAATATGGAACATAAATTGTATTACAATGCATATGCACAAATAGACAGCCTGTATAGCCAGAAGTGATGTGGAGGTCACTCTAGATTTTATGAATACCTTTGAGGCTTGATGCTGTTGTCAGAAATGTAGCATCTGAGACTGCATACACTGTGAAAATGTGGATATCAAAGCAAGGCAATAGCTAGGTTAGTCAGTCAGATGGCAAAGTAAAGTCCCCTTTCTGAAGCTAAGATTAATCCCAAAGAGTAGTACAAGTTAATCATTAGGCTACTATAGGCGTCTATGAGTGTTCTGAAACATCATCTAGTTGGACAAATGAGAAAATAGCTGCCAGTCATTTGGTCAAAGTTTAATCACTGCCTTACAAGAACAGAACTCCCTTTCATCTCATCAGGCTAATTTATCTGAGTGGAGTGTTCCCTTATTTTAATAACTCTCCAGAGGTATTACAAGACTTTGTAAAGAATAATAGTAAATTTTAAAATGTGTATCAGATTATAAAACAAGAAATTTTGTGAAGTATTTTAAGGAAAGAAAAATGCTAGCAAAACTGTTCTTATGGTCCAGAATCACAGAAAGTTTGCCACAGCTTGTGAACTTCTCTGGAAAACCAATATCAAATGAACCTAGTACCACCTTAATTCAATAGGTTTAGCACACAGATTTCTTTGAAAACAGACCTTGCTGACTTCCAGATCTGCTTCTGTAATTACATATCTTTGGAAAACACTGGCAAAGTGTAAGATTCAAGAACATTTTAAAGAATTTTTTTTAAGAGATTAATGGAAGTTAAAGGTTTGGGTAAGCTTTTCTCAGAAATATAAAATGAAGAAATTATCAATCAATTTTAGTGCAGGCTGCTACGTTTATTAACTCCCCAGAGATTTCAGTTGCATGCAAGTTCTTAAGAGTTTAATGCAGGAGTTAAACTTCATGTGCAGGATCTCTTCAAGAGAGTACTTAAATATTTTAGGTTCAGTAATCCTTGGCCAGATAAGCTGAAGGAAGTGAAAGACAGTAAAAAAAGAAAACAGGAAACAAGACAACAAGGAATGAGGAAAGAGCAGCAAGGAGAAAGTGGGAGACACACAGAAATTCATCTCTCTTCCCATAGTCTTCTCATAACTCCTTGAGTCTGTCTACAGACAGTCACCCACAAAGCGCTGCTGGGCTCTCCCATAATGTGGTTAAAACATCAGAGCAACTAAATACTGCAACCCAAAAATGAAGACAAAATTAGTTGCATTTTTTTCTTCATTGTTGGAACGGTAAAATTCAGTTTTGCTTACACTGCTGTGTTGGGTCTGCATGGAACCTCAAATGCTCTTCAGATTTAAATGCAACCAAGAATACTGTATGCATGAGAGATGGAGACCATAGCAGCAGGTGATGCACATAGAATCATAGAATAGTTAGGGTTGGAAAGGACCTTAAGATCATCTAGTTCCAACTCCCCTGCCATGAGCAGGGACACTACACACTAAACTATGTCACCTGAGGCTCTGTCCAGCCTGGCCTTGAACACCGCCAGGGTTAGAGCATTCACAACTTCCTTGGGCAACCCATTCCAGTGCCTCACCACCCTCACTGTGAAGAACTTCTTCTTTATATCTACCCTAAAGTTCCCCTGTTTAAGTTTAAAGCCATTACCGCTTGTCCTAGTACACCAGTTCTTGCACTTTCTTTAGGAACTGTAAAATTTCTAGCTAAACTCTCTGTCCTACAGATGGCTTCTTTTGTTCAGTCCTCACAACAGGAATCCTAGACTTCATTACTTTCACAGATCAAACTTAAGAGGAAGGGGTCATAAACCGAAAACCTTTAAAGCAACATTTCTCGAGACAGCCACCATCATGACCTGTACTGGAGGCTAAATCAGAGAGTTCTCAACGTATATCAAAAGGTTTCTAGCACATTTCAGGGATATAACAGCCTGTAATGTGACCAGAAATAAAACAAATGTAGCACACAGACAAGGAGTCAAAGACATAAAACACATACCCGCAATACTTCTAACGGAACAATTATCCTTAGGATGAGCAATACTAAGTATTGATTTGGAGAATATAATTTTACTACCAAAAAAAAAGAAGTTCAGATTTTCACAGTCTCTTTTCAAACAATTAATCAAAAAAAGCATAGTTCATCTAATTATTTGTTGTGAATTATTTGTTCTGATCTAATCAGAACAAAATTTACCTTAAAACCAAAGACATTTGGAATGAATACAACTCTCAGTTATTTGTTTGTTTTGTTCTCCCAGTCTTACATACCATCAGTTTGTAAAATACTAGGTCAGTTAATAGGTAAATAATTCAACCACCTTTCCAGTGGAAAGCCAGTTAATCGGTGTTAGTAAAGGTTTGCCCCCTCTATAAATCAGTCACTTCTGTTTGATTCTGGACATTTCTGGCTCTTTCATGTCAATACCTCAAAGGCTAAGATATGAAGAAACATTCTGTGGCAATTTTTGATCTGTAAGACAGAAGAGAAGTAGCTCACATTTTACCTTGTCTTTAGAAATGCACCCTTGAAGCAAAAGGTGTTGGGCACTTGGAAACTCTGGGAGGAGAGTCCCAGTTTTGGAACTCAGAGAATATTTACGAGTGAAACCACCCTGAAATGGAAGGGGAAAAAAACAGGAACATTGAAACAACCAAATAGGTTCAACTGAAACCAAAAATTCATGCTAAGTTGCATATTATCTCACAAGTCTCTCAACATCCCTGAATATTCACATTCATATAATCCTTCCAAAATATTGATGTGTATCCAGACCTGGGTTCCAGTTCAAGAAGGTAAATAAATATGTGCCTAGATCTAAACTCCATCAAGTGCAGTTTTCAGAGTGATGGAGCCTTTAAACCACATTACTTCATGTAATTCTACAATCTTTGGATTAATCTATGTTTAAAAACTGAAGTAAAAAATTCTCTCCTCTACAGTATGGACTGCCATACTCTTATGGAAACTCTAAGTTTTATTTAATATGTATCTTGCTAGCGCAGGGATCTAGAGTAGCAGAGATATTTTTGCTCTCCCCTGCTCTCTTTCTGCTCTGATAGCACAGCAATAGTGATTTCTGCTGTTTTACTATGGCAACCATTATTTTAGTTTACTGTAAAGTTTGATAATATCTTATGGTGTTATGGATGTGATGGTACGTAGGGTCTGTGGACACTTCTGATCTAAGTATTTATTATAAGTCGCTTTGTGATTGTGGCAGACTTGACACAAAGCCCCAGTTTCATATATCAATAAGAATGATATTCCTGGACATTCAGTGTTCTCCAGTTATTGCTGAGACACGGTCAGTATTGACCTGGATACAAGTTAAATTCCTCCTGAATTATGCTAAATTCTGCTGAGTTTCTTTCAGTTCTTAGAGTTCTTAAGCCTCTTAAGCTGCTTTAGCTTGTGACATCTGAAATATTGTAGACTCATCTTGTACTAGTGACAGACTGAAAAAATATCTTGAATAATTATTAGATGCTAACCTTTGGAGAGATGGGATTGAAGGGTGAAACAACAAGCTGCCTTGTATATGTGGATACTGACTGTTAAGCAACATATGGTAAATCAACCCTTATTTAGACTCCTAACTTAATACTTGCACATCTGAATCTGATTTAGTCTTCTTTTCAGTAAAGCTCAGCAATAATGTTCTGTAGTGATACAGTGTTACCATGCTTGTATTTATAATGCACACCACATTATGCTCAGTAAGCTCTCAAATGATGTAATTAAAATGAAACCTTCATTCTCAAGAGAAGCAATAAAATCTGTATTATGATTCTGTCCTTACTGATGGAATTGTACTTATTCTCACAGAATTGCATTCAAACCCAGAGAAGACAATTTGGCTGAAACCTTTGGTTCCATTTTAGCCCACCCAGTCCTTACATCAAGGCAACGTGCAGAGCCTTGAGCAGGCCTTCTGCATATACCTGCAGTAAATCCATTACTCTGTGCATATTTCCTTTGTCCTAGTGGATGGAATTTATGACCATGCACAAGGCATTTCAATGGTATTTGCAGTGGCCTTTTCCTAGCCCTTTGCATACAGTCAGATTTCACTGAAGTGGGAATAGTAGGTATATAGGATAACACATAGTGTAAAAGTGTGCAAAGGGGAGTATTGTCCTATAAATGTTGACTCATGAATTAGAGGTCAGTTTGAAGGCAAATTCTCTCAAATACTGCATTCAGAACATTATAACTCTAACTGACTTATTCACCATACATGTATCTCCCAGTGTGAAATGTCTGCCAAAACAGACAGCAAGGAATGAAAGCATACGCTATGTAAACACACTTTGCCCGCACTATCTGCTATTCAAATATGTATAAAACTCTAAGTCAAAGAAATTGAAGAAATGTAAAAACATTAGTACTTCTTCCTGTCAATAGTTTTGTAGTCTTGTAATTGCCTATCAGTACCAGGAGGTTTGTTTTTTCTTTTTTAATAACAGGAGTAATCTTAATGATTTTATTATTTAATTACCCATGAAATATATTAAAAGTTCTAATTAAAAGGGATTAGTTCATTTAAAAGAAGGAAGTGATGGTACTGGGAGGTTTAAGAGAGGGTAATCTGCAACGATTTTACCTTGCTAATGGACTTGTATGATTGTGCCTCAGTTCTAGGCTTAATATTTTAACCCACTGCCACTTGCCCTTTCAATTTAATGCCATCTGTTTCTAATGACCATTTAACATTAAGATAATGACAGTAATATTATCTGCCTAATTAACCATGCAGACTCTAATGGTGCACTAACTGGTTTAGATAAAAGAATTTGCTGATATCTCCCCCTACAGTGGGAATACTAGAAAATGTGATAAAACATACCAGAAGTAAACAGTATCCCTGGCACTCAATAAGTGTTCATTCAAATGCCATTTACTCAGTATATTTAGACAATCAGTGCTTTAACATCTTTCAATGTCTTTATGTTCCTATTGAGAATTACACCTTATGCAATCATTGTAAATCTTTCTAGAATACCTAATTGCATGTACTTTCAAGCAAATGAATAAGGATGTATCACCTGTTCGCTTTTATGAAAATATGCTGCCTAATCTTTGATACACTGAAATTGTAAAAAAAAATTTTGACCATAAAAGATGTGTTTGTTGTTTTTTTTTTTTTTTCTTTAAAGATCTGCCCGAATAATTCCAGACAATGCAGAGCTTTTCAATCAAAACCTCATACTCATGTGCCCTTTCTCACTTATTTCCACCACATTTTCTGTGCTTCTTTTTCTGGGAGGACAAATGTATTGAACTTTGGGAGGACAAATGTATTGAACAAGTTTATGGGACTGTTAGTTCCCAAAAAGATGGGGAGTGCCACATCAGAGATGGAAGTAAATGTGCATTAATTTATGCCAAGGGAACCAAACATTTCCCATCCCAAAACTCTGAAGGAATGAATGTTGTAGTAGCGCTCATGAACCCTTGAATATGCTGGGGATATCCCATGGCATAACACTATCTTTTTTTGATAAGAGAGCTGATTACCTGAATGGGGAAAATGCAGCAGATCTAATCTATCTGAACCTCACTAAAATAGTTGACATGGTGTCACCATGGGAAATCATTAGTTATGCTGGTGAGAATGGGGATTAGTACAAGAATGTAAAATGTTTAAGAAACTGACTCCAACTGAAATGCTAACAAGTTGTGTTGACAGGGAAACTACTACAGGTTGAAAAGGGATTGAAGATTTTCAAAGATCAGATTTGGAGCTGATCTCATTGAACATTTCATAGATTAAATTGGCTGATATGAGCTAATGAAATCATCAATAAAGAGGAAGACTAAAAGGTCATGCAGAAAGATCTGGATGGCTTTGAGATAACGGCAATAAAGGGGATGAAATCGATAGAGCAAAGCTACACTTTCATGGACCAATAAGAATTTCTGCTATCAGCTAGGAGTTGCTTATCTGGAAATGAAAACGGAGAAAGACTTGCTGTGTATCAGTTGACCACAGAGGGTATATTTATTCTAGTAAACTAAATGGTGTCAGGAAACATTTCCAGGCAATGCTGGAACAGTATTATGCAGAATGGCTCCTGGCATTCTTTCGGCCCGTGCCAATTAGCAGTCTCCCAGAAGATTCCTAGTAATTCCTAGTAATCAAAAGTACCCTCCCTCATGCTAGGGACTTTTCTCTGTGCCAGTGTGGATGAAATGTGCTTATGGTTTTTGTAGGTTCAGGAGTTTAATAATATGCATGCAGGCTATTCCATGCCAGTTGAACTCAGTGTCAAAGCAAAATCCTGGGAGCAATCCTTAACCCTTAATGTACAATAATTCATATTTTTCTAGTATAAATGTGACCAAAATGACAGGGACAATATAATAGCATACAGTAGTGAAAATGTAGGTTACTTGTGTAGGACAAAAAAACCCAAAAAAACAAACCCCAAAAAACCCCCGCCAAAAAACCCCGACAAACAAAACCAGAACAAAAAACCAAACATAGTTCTAGAGTTCATCAGAAGACATATATCCAATAGAAATTGGAGACACGCCATTTACAATTATCTATGATTATTCTTTTTTCTATTAAGATATTCAGACGGGAGCAAGTACAGTGAAAGGCTATAAGGCTGAATAGAGGTGTGTAAGGGTGCTGCTTGTTCCACCTAGCAAGCAAAAGCAGTGAAAAGACACAACACAGGAAAATGACACAAAAAGCAAAAAATAGAGAAAGACAATCCTGACCAGGATGTATACAATTCTGTTTACTAAAAAAATCCATCTTTTGGCCTCCAATCAGACAAATGAGATTATGAAAAAGCCAAAGTTATGGATGCAAAAAAATTAAGCTAGAGCTTGATCCTTTGCTTAAGAGGGTCTATTATGAACCTCTGTGATTATGGGGAACTGGATCAGGACCAGAACCCCAGAAGGTGACTTCCAATATTATTTTTCTTTGAATATTCAGAGGAGCAAATACTCAGCTCATGAAAAAAAGATGTTACAGTCTAATCTTCAATGAAAATATTGCTGTAATTTTCAAAGAAATTAAAGCCACAGATCATATAATATTTCAATTATAACAGAAGTGAAAGGAAACAGACTACAACACTTACCTCGTTCTTCAACTTGCTTCCAGAGAACCTTTGAAAATAAACACATTTGGTAATTTTTTTCATAAGCAGAACATTTTTAGAGTTTGTACATATACATGCATATAAAATAGATCAATTAGAAAAATTATCACATTCCTCCAAATGTAGTTACAATAAAAATTATCCTTTTTTTTAACTTCAGTTGTTTTGCAAATGCCTGAGGATGTCAGGACACCTACTTCTAAAACATGATGATTCAGATCACTGACTGAACAGTAAAGTATAAATCAGATTTTCAGTTTTTTCTTTGGATCTTTACAACTTCATAAATAGCAAAAGGGCAGCATAGGTGCAAGTCCTTAAGATCTTTACCAGGAAATACAAAAAAATCATTGATACAGCTGAGCAAATTAGAAGTAGGAAAAAAAAATGTATTATTTGATCTTCTCAGGAAAATGAAAAAATCATAGTGATTTTCGGTTCTTTTTTACCACAGTATTATTTGGATGCAAGTAAAATGCATTTCTGAGATCAATGATTCATTAACTGGTTCATTAACTGGCAGAAATGTATTGCAGTGTAGTGAATATCCTATTAAGGGTCCAATTGAAGTCACTGTACTACCAGGCAACTCTTTAGTGCAGAAATTAGAAAACACACTTTTAAAATTATATCTACTAGACAATGTGTAATTACAGAGATTCTAATAGATCAGTATAATGATAGATGTTGTTTGATTATTGCTATTTCCTGTTCTGCTAGCTGCGAACTGATAAGATACTACAGGCAACATAAAGTCCTATAATTATTAGTGGCAATATTGTGATTTCATGCTGTTGAGATGCTCTGCTGGCACGACAGAAAACCAGAGGCTGAGCAGTTGTCCCGCCCAGTCCAGGCACAGGTGCCTGACAGCTCCCATCATTGATGACCCAGCACACATTACCTACAGAATTCCCTTGGTTGTTAATAGATGTGTGTGAAAGAAGGCATCACTCGGTGCATTACAACATGGAGCTGATTAGCCTCATAGTTAACGTATTTGTTACGGACTGTGGATTTCCACATGTGCAGCAAAACGTACACAGAATGCACAGCAAAAAGACGAAACAACATAGAATCAGAGAATTGGAGAACGGCTGGGGCTGGAAAAGTCATTAGAGATCACCTAGTTCCAACCTCTCTGCCAAGGACAGGGACACATCTGCTAGCATTGTTCCCTCAGAGCCTTAATTGCTAGCTAATGCTACCCTTCACACAGTGCTGTGGATACTAATGATTTTTGGTGTTAGCATGTTGCGTTTGCTCTTTTCACAGTGCAAGGCTTGATACTTAAATTAACTGGGAGGTCAAATTTACAGTGGAATTTTAGAATTCAGGCATCTGCAACCCTGCATTTAAGGACTATTGTACTCAGCTCAATTACCTACATCTTAATACACGAATACCAATTTAGTTTGAAATAGCAGTAGAGATCTACATTTAGGCAACTAAAGAAAGCCCCATTGCCCCTTCTAATCTTTCCACAAGCTGCCATCTAACATGTAAGACTTGTGGGAAAGGCCTCCATATGCCTATATTTGTGTACGGACATGGTGTGATCTGATACCATTATCAACCCTTATATTTTTCCTGCCTAATTCTCCCCCAGGCTTGATCCAGGAACCATGTGTGTAGCTCACCTACAAGAATAGACATCAAAGGACAGATTTTTATGACAGATCATTATATGCAGCAGCCAGCAACTGGGAGATTCACTCTCAATTTTGAATCCCTACACTGCCTGACCCTTTCCTTACTCAGAAGCTTGTTAACTCCAGGCTACTGCATCATTCTCTTCACAGAAAAATCCAACCACAGTCACAGCCCAGACTGCAAAATGAGCATTTGAGCTTCTGTTCTAAATAGCTAGAGAGAGAATTTGAGTACTGGACCTCGAAAATTCAATTTCTCATACATGAGAGGACAATTCCTACACAAAGACAAGGTTCCTAACTAGTGAATCTAGTGAGTACTCCTGAAAATCTTGAAGTATCTATGCCATCTTTATGTGAGTATATAATGTTGGAAATGCAGCTGTGGGGAATTTTGCAGTACCTCCACTTTCTTTGTATTCATTGTTGTTAGATTCTGCAAAGACAGAGCTTTACATGAAAAGGGCACTGGCTGACATAAAGCTGATGACTAAGAGTGATTATATTCCCTTAAATGAATATAACTGTCTTTTAGTCAATTAAATGAGCAACTTGTTCAAGATAATTCTGTATTATTAAAGAATCTCATCTCACTGTGTACCAGCAACACCTCCACAGCTCTGGATAAACACTGGACAAGGAAATGGCGTATTCCAGTCTATTACACCTTAAATTCTGCAGTGGAGAGATCCCTTCTTTTAAGCATCATTGGCAATCAATTTTTACACTTGTACTTTTGCGTGGAAAAAGTCTTTTTGGGTATAATCTAAATCTGCCAGCAGTTGAATTTTCTATATGCAATCACAAACTTATTTATCCCTTTCCTTTCTCAGAGTCCCCACTTAATACATATATACTGCTTTAGACAATGAAAGCTGTCGTTCAAGCCATATGTGAACAGAGATATTTGTTTTACGAACTATTAATCTTTCGCAAACCAACAGGCAGCTATCGTAACGTATTGATCTGCTAGCTGTCCCTTAAATAAACATAATTAGAGCTTCCTGGGTTAGGTTTAAACTGATATTAGCCAGTCAAAGGACCTGTAAATATTAATCCACATTGACCCCTCCCTCCTGCCCCACAGGTGTCAGCTTCACACCATTCTACAGACGTTTCATAATGGGAAGCTATCCTGGGGAAAGAACTCAGAGGGTGACACACAAGCAAACAATATGATACAAGTGTTCTGGAAATGAAGTTTTGCTGCCTCACACATAATCAAACAAATCCTCTGCTGTTATAAGTTGTTGCAGCTCTACAACGACTATTGTGGGGCCATACTGGAAGTCACTACCAAAAGGTCTAGATCAACCTGTTAAAACAAAATCAGTGTCTTCAGGGAGCAAACTGCTACTTAAATATAGGAATACAAGACACTGAGATATGCAGCAATACTAGTTGTGGTATTAACAAAAATTAGTGTCCTACAGATACCTTCCTAAGGGAAGGTTGAAGTTAGACCTTCACTGACTATGTCTCAGAAGTGATGCTACTGTACCTGGTTAAGCCTTTTCCAGAATACACAGAGTGGTAGTACGCACTGCTTTCTTTAATGCCAATTCCATAATAGTGATACCTGTGGGGGGTGGGGGGAAAAGAATTGTTTATAAGTGATATATCAAGTAAGGAGAATTGTCAAATTGATTTTCAATGCTTTCTGAAAGCTTTTCTTAACAGTGTCTGCCAACTCCTTTCACTGACATGAAACAAAATCTGGTCTCACAGAAAACATTATTGTCATAATTTGATCCAAAATTCAAGGATAGGATCTTCTTTACATTTAAAACACTTTCTCTCTTATAAGAATGCAGCTGGAACAGCAAATCTCCCAGAAACATGTTGCATCTCTTTTTCCCTAATGTGCTTTCTCCCCCATTTTACTTTACTTATTGGCAAGGTGCTGGGTTTGATTTAAAGGTTTATTTTCTCAGACTTACCACTGTTATATTTAAACAGTCCCACAGAGCACTTCCTAGTTGAAAATAACTCACCAGTGTACCCAATAAGTTAGTGTTCAACCTCCTATGAATAAAAATGCTAACGTCATTTTTTCATTCTTCTCTCAGGTTGCAGGCTGACCAACTCTGAATTATTTAGCCACTTAAGCAGTTCTCATCCACATTTTTCTTCCTTGCTACTCTCCTGGAGATCACTGCTCCCAAATACCGATGGAAGAGGAAATATGTTTATTGGTCAGGCTCTGCAGTGCTGAGCTCAACAGCTTAACCAAAGATACTAAAAAGGGTGGGTTGGTGCTAAGGAAAACAGCTATGCAGTAGATATTACTGCTTTCCACTGATTTTGCTACAAAAGAATTGACCTTCAGGAGAAGGGCAGGAGAGCAAGCTGGGGGCAGCTCTTTCTTTACCGGTCATAGCAAAGTTTGCTTGAGTTCATCTGTCAAAAGTGATAGGCCCTGTCTTAAAAATTCCACTCAATAGATTTAAAAACTGATTGTGTTAAACCAAATTTGTCTAAGAATGTTATGGACAATACACTCAGTCAGATTCATTCGGGTTTTACTGAAGTCAGCTTGAAAATGTCATGGCAGCTGTTTTAACTGAACTGCTTCAAAGTAACGCTTGTAGTTCAAGTACATTGAATCGCACTAATTCCATTAAAACTTCTAAAAAGCTTGAAGAAATTCACTCTTAAGACACAAAGTCCCCAACAAATAGTCATAGAACACATAAACAAAAGTTTTCAGCTCATGTCTGCTATTCCTGGTGATGCCCATTAAAAGAAATTACAATCTTACTGTTTTTTCTTGTATGGGACAGTCACAGATAAGAACAAAACCTTCAAATGCTTATATTTGCAAAGCTGACTAAAGCCATTAGATACAAAAGATATTTAAGAAAATGTTCATTTGGGTGATATATTTGCTTATCCTAAGTAGCTATAAAAACCTCAGCTGAAATAGACATTCTATTTCTGGTCAGTCTGTTGTGTGCATTCAGGAGTTTACAGCCAAGAAATGTGAACAGAAAGTGCCTGCTGTTAAATATCATAGCTTTTACTCTTTGCCTGAAACTGGTGACTCAACATAATACCACTAGATCACAGTGGTACTTCGTGACCCATAGGAAGGCAAACAGTTTCTCCCCTGCTTCTGTACTGTTAATTTTTTTGCCCGTAACTGTATTTTTCTGGGGGATGGTGATGTGGTGCACTGACCATTTTTAAAAACCCATTAATACCCAGAAGCTCAGACACAGGAGCATGTGCTCATAACAGCTCCCTTTTTACCCATTAAAGTCAGAGCTGACTGGTCAAAGCAAAGTGACACCTCAAGGTGGTTTAGAATGCCAATGGGATCTTTCATTAAATGCCCTAATGCTAGACTGTTGTCCTCTGGTTCACACATAGTACTGTGTCACCCATGTTGTGAGCTAAAGTCCTGAAGGTTTTCAACAACTACTTTTGGTTTAGGAGAATTAAACAGATAGTCTTGGGCCAAAGACCCAGATCTGGAAATTCCTAATATTTTTCTGAGTTCTAACACAAATGCTACAGGCATTAATATTTTTTCTTTCATGAAAATTAAGCAATTTTACATGTGACACAAGAGGTATTGAAAATATACATGTATGGATTATTTGAATTAATAGCATTTACTTCATCTTGGCATTGCAAAGGTTGCGCACTGAACAGGATGGAAAACAAAACAGAGGTGTGAGTGCTTCTTAACAATGTTATGTGCACATTTGTCATTGGCCATGTAAGCAAGCAGTCACGTATATCTCATTCCAACACCCTAAATCTCTTAGTTTTAACCACATGCCTTTTTTAAAATTCTAAAACTAAAACTCCATCCTTTCACTACAAACTTGGAATGCCCTTCTGCTAAAGTTGGAGTGGACAGAGACAAGGAAAAGCATTACTTCTTTACAAAGTTAGGATTCAATGTCTAGATTATTCAGCATCTAATTCAATATTAACATATTTGGGTTAGAAACAGGAACTGTTGTATGATTTGGACTTTCAGGTTTCCAGTGGTAGACAATACACTTGTTCCTCCTCCAACATATCAGCTGGGACATTTTGTTACGGAGAACAGATATTTTCAGTGCCTATTCTGTGTGTATCAAGACATAGTAGTTATCATTCTGATTTCTTTCAGCTACTTGCGTAGTTGAATTTTTAGTACTAAAAAATACAACTTTCTGGTCATGACATAGAAGCAATTTAAAAAAAAGTATAATCTGTACTGTTCAAGCTCTTTCTGGTATACTTTATAGAGTAATAAGTTGTGAAGATTTTTATTGTCTTAGAAGCCAAAGTTATTAGCTGAAAAGCTTATTTTGGGCTCCTTGTTGAAAGTTGAGTATACCCATCCCAGGCACACTGGTAACATCCTTAACCTACAACTTCAGGTACCTTTTTTCTGTGTCTTTATATGCATATTTCTATGTGCATGTATAATATAGATGTATTTACTATTTATATTGCTATTATATAATTAATAAAATGAAACCAGTCCTCATAAGGAACTTATTCTCAATTTGTAACAAACCTTTTGAAAAACAAGCTGGACTGCTTTTCCTCCTTTAATTTCAGTGGTTTGTTGTAACATATGTTCCTACACAACTAGCAGCCCTGATTTTAGCATACACTGACACGAATGATAGCTGATAAGGAAATGATATGCTTAAGCTGTTCAGTGACTTGCAATAACTTGTTATCACAGGGCCAGCTGCCATATCAGTTTTATTAACCCACTAAATCACTCCTAATAAATAAGATAATAGTTTTCAGACATGATGGATAAAAGCTAAAATTCATCATTGATCAAAGTCTACAAAGAAATTAAATTGTAACTTGAGCTCAGTCTTCTGTGTGTATGGACTGAGCAGTATGTACATTTCCCAGATAGCTTCTCCAGGTAACTCATGTACCATGAAGGTTATAACTGAATTCTACCAGTGACCACAGTATGTCCAATATTACCTATGCAAAAAGGTGGATTCAGAACCTGCTGCACAGACAACTGTTGCTTATGAAACACTAAGCTAAGAGAACAGTTTGCAGTATTTATCACGTTGGATCTTCTTCCATTTAGTGGGAATACAGAAACCTTCCCCTACAATCTGCGATCTGGAGTGATTAGCATGGGTATGTAACAATTGAACTTAGTTAACAAAATTGTGTCTAATGTGTTGTACCTTCTTGGCCAAATATTCAAATTAGTGTTTTGGTACTGACAGTTTTGTACAAATGGGTTGTTGGATGTAAACACAGAGAGAGAGACTCTAGACTCAGACTTCTAGGTCCCCTTTTTAGGTCTCTCCTTTGCCCAGAACTGGAGATGACAAATGCTGCTTGGAATCAGAGGAGGAACTAACATTTGTGTATCCTACACTCAAGAGCAGAATTTCTTTCTCAAATCCAGTCCATGTTCATGAGAACGCCTGAAAGAGCTTGGCCTTGTTTTGGTGTGGGAGAAAAACTATTTCTGTCACCTTGAAGATGATGGAAAAGGAACTAATTTTCTTTGATTTCTGAGCACAGCCAGGCTCTATCAATACATTACTGTGTGTGCATGCAGTGCCCAATAAGGCATTTTATTCTTTGATATATAAGAATAATGATTCCATTAGAGAGGAGTGGTCTTTTTCTTTTCATGCTTTTGCAGCATCTGGTGCAGTAGAGGCCCAGACAATGATCAGAGCACCTAGGCAATGCCATATGAAACATCACTGTCAGTGATGATATTACTATTACTGCTCCTACTAACGTTATATCGAAATAATGTAGCAACAACAGAAACAAAATAATGTCACACTTTCATGCTTAAAAAACAGGATTTAACTGCTAGTAAGAAGTGTCTCTTACCAGTCGCAGTAACCCTTACTTTGTTCCACACAGAAACAGCTTACAAAATTTGGAGTTCATGTTGACATAAAAGCAGAGGGTAACTAGTCATTTTCTGAAACTGATGAACAGTTCCCTAACTTGCTTATTAATTTAATTGAAATACTTCTGAAATTAGACTTACGTTACTAACTGCTACCTGGTGAAAGCAGAAATGAATATGCTTTTCAGTGGGTCTGTGGTTCTGAGGTGAATATGGTCCACAATATCAGAGACAGATAAACTGATAATCAGAGACCATTATTTATACTGCCACTTCTCTATGACTGTTGGCTGCTGTATTCAGTCTCTAAACCCGAGATATTTTATGCCTTTTATGACGTCCTTTTTTTACACAGCAAGAACAATGCAAATGTATCTTAGTGGAAATGAGAATTGAAGAGGAAAAGTCCCTGAGGAAAACTCAGATAAAAAAAAAAAAAAAAGGAAAAACAAATGCCAGATGTTCAAACAAACCCTGCTGATGCCTCATCCCTTTTAGGAAATTGTTCAAGAACAGTTAATCCATATGAAAATATGGCACATAATACCACCAAGGTCAATAGAGATACAGGATTTGCTGAAGAAGTGTTGGGTGTGAGGCATTTCCATGCTATTAATGTTAAATGTCTTAGAGAAAAATGGAATATAGTGACACATATTCCAACACAATTAATTTTGTAACTAGATTTCCATGTCAATAACTAGATTTGAAATATATTCTGTTACCTAATAGATGTTGACTTACTGTGCTTTAAATTATGCAGACACAAAATATGTCTGGAAGTTTAGATCCTGAATAGATCCTGGTTATCAGTTCATGAGATATGTCAGATCAAAATTATGATAAACATTTGGGAGATATTCCCCCTTGTATTATCTCATTCATTATAACTTGAAAGTGGTTCTCCAAATACGTTGGGTTATGAAACTGAGTAAGACTTAACTAACACATTGAGGAATTAGTAGGTTGTCAAATATTCCTGCACAGATTGTGAGTACCAGATATCCTAAAATCTTGAAAACAACACCAGCAGCAAATGTCCATCTGCAAAGCTAAGTCTACACGAACTTACGCCCATAACAATAGCTGAACTTCACCACAGGTGACATTTTCTCCTACAAACAACCTTTCTAATAGTAACATCCCTCAAAATCCCTCTATTCAGCATTTATAGGTCAGTTACAAAAGAGAAATTAACTTCAGTTCCAGTTTTCCTCTACACAAAGCAAATCATGTACTCTGTCTTGAAAAAAATCAATGGATTACAAATTTGTAAGACTGTGACAGAAACTGTGCAAGAACTGTCCTCAGTTAAAAAAAGAAACATTCTATGCAGGCTTTATTTCCTTTTAATTTTAATTAATGACTATTTAAAATAAACATTTGAGACATATCCAAGAAACAAAATGTCTTTGTAAAACTTGGGAATTGAAATTCTTCCCTACTTTCATCTATACTGCAACAAAACTTAAAATTCACAAATGTCTCCTGTGCATTCTTTAGCAAAACTAAGTTGGAATCAACTGGCTATTTTTTATATTTATAAGGCAGGAAGAAAACCAAGCATAACAACATGAACCAACCCCCCAGAATTATAAAAGTAAGCAATACACTTCAGACATTTGTGGTATATTGCAAAGCACTTGCTAAAACCAGCCTTATAGGTTTTTTTTCTTTTTCAGTCTCCTTTCATTTTGAGTTTTGCTTTTAAATTACTGAAAGACAATAATAACTTTGTCTTTCAAGGCTAAGTCATTCAAAATAGTTTTCCCAAACAAGCAGAATGTTTGAGTCTCTTCTGCCAGTAATTCTGGTTCTGTATCTTCTTCATTAGCAAAATGCTTTGCTAATTTTCTGGGGTTTAGTTTTGTTTCAGTAAACCTTCATCCCTCTGTGCTTTCTTCTATAAGTCAAGGATAGTTTCATGAATCTTATTCAGTAAGTACATACGAATAATTTTAAGCATGAGAAAAATCTAGTGCTACTCACATATTTAAAGGCATGCATCTCCTAAAATATTGGCATTAATAATGTTAAATTTCTGTGTTAACACAGAAAGCTGGACATAATATCTATCTTAATTTGCTCCTCATAGAAATATCTTATTTTTTGGAAACCTATTTTGAAATCAATAGAAATGCACAGATAAGGATCTGGTCTAAATGTTATTTGGGATTGAAAACCATTAAGTTTTTGGAGGTTACTTTAAAAGAACAAAATTATTTAACTAGTCCTATTTTATGTTGAATGGTACCAGCACACTATTTAGGTTTAAATATTTTTCTAAAACTGGATATTAATAAACACTAAAATAACATTTTAAAGCACGACACTCAGAAAAGCTCAGAGCCAGACTTGGTTTCAGGCAATACAGAGAACTGTTGTATCTGTGACTCCCCAAACAGGGATAGAAGTTTTGTTAGAATGGCCTAACTCATAACTTGACTCTAGCAACACCCTAGAGCATTATTTTGACTTCTCTACATTCCTTATGTCAACACACTACACATTTTTTTCATTTCCTTAAAAGTAACATTCTCCTGTTAAAAAACAAATTAGACTGGGGGCAATTCATCAGGCCTTCTTCAACAGTCTTGATATCAGGACATAGAGGAAGGTTGGATGCAAGTATGTTGTTATCACTGTTCACCACTGGTTTACACTGACTTCGTCATGACCAAAAGCGTAATGTCAGAACTAATACAAATATCACCACAGGTGATATATAATTATCTGTGATCTATTCCTACAGCCTAATATTCCACAGATCAAATATACAAATTAACCATATACATTATTTATGAAACGACTGCACTACAGGTATGTACTTTTCAGAGTTTTTATGAATTACCCACACCAAAGACCAGATGTATTCTTTCTTCTCAATTTAATGCGATGCTTTTTTCTAGGGCCTTTTTTCCACATAGTTGTGTAAGGAACACAAAGCAAGTTGTTAGGTTTGCAAAAGGCAAAGAAAACCATAGTTAAATTTCACATTATTTATAAAAAGATGAGCAGCTGTAACCAAGATATAGGTATCATATAATCAATTTTTATATAAAGTTCCACATATATTTGCAAAAAATGCATGGCTCTCTAAGTATAATTACAAGGTTTAGAAGCTTAATCAGTTTAATTTTAGAAATTATGCCTGAAGTAATGTTTTCAAAACTCAAACTTTCTATCAGTTTCATCATGCACTTTGAACGTTATCACTTGCAGCTTGTCATCTGAATAAAACTCCCATGCCCATTAGTACATATTATACCAATTACATATAGTGGTGACGTGGAAACACATGTCATTCACAGCATGAGTTCTGTTAGTGGCTACGCAGTAAAGTGCACCTTACTTTGAATGGCCCCTTGTTCCAAGCCGCCTTGTGGTAAGGAGAGGGAATTTCTGGCGAATAGTCTGAAGAGAAAAAGCCGTGTTAATTTCCAACACTGGTATGCGTTCTTAGCAATCTGTTCATAGAAGAATCGTGGTGTTAATATATGGTGTAATGTAGTCCACGAATAAATATTGATGTCACATCACAACAGAAACAAGCATGCAATGTTACAGGCTTGGGGAAGAGTGGCTGGAAAGTTGCTCAGCAGAAAAGGACCTGGGGGTGCTGACCGATGGCCACTGAACATGAGCCAGCTTGTGGGGGCCCAACAGCTTCCTGGCCGGTATCAGAAATAGCGTAGCCAGCAGGACCAGGGCAGTGATCATCCCCCTCACTCTGTACTGGTGAGGCTGCACCTCAAATACTGTGTTCAGTTCTGGGCCCTTCACTACAAGAGAGACACTGAGGTGCTGGAGCAGGTCCAGAGAATGGCAACACAGCTGGTGAAGGGTCTGGAGAATAAGTCTTATGAGGAACAGCTGAGGGAACTGGGAGGGTTTAGTCAGGAGAAGAGAAGGCTCAGGGGGGACCTTATTGCTCTCTGCAACTACCTGAAAGGAGGTTGTAGTGAGGTGGGGGTCAGTCTCCTCTCCCAAGTAACAAGTGACAGGACAAGAGGTAATGGCTTCAAGCTGTGCCAGGAGAAGTTTAGACTGGATATATAAAAATGTCTCCACCGAAAGGGTGCTCAGGCACTGGAACAGGCTGCCCAGGGAAGTGGTGGAATCACCGTCCCTGGAAGTGTTCAAAAATCATGTATACACCCTTAGTGATATGGTTTAGTGGTGTTCTTGGCAGTCCTAGGGTAATGATTGGACTTAATGATCTTAAAGGTCTTTTCCAACCTAGCTGATTCTATGAGTCTATGTTTTTACACTGCAGGGGTCCTTCCATCCTTTGTCCTTCTTGTCATGTATCTCCAATCTCCCTTTCTCTTTCCCATCCTTCCTACCTGTTCTTCCCTTCCGTTTTCACTTCTACAGTTTAAAATCTAGTTTTCTTCATCAGGGTCCTGCTTCACTCAGGTCCCTAAAGTGCAACTGTACCTTTTGCTTCAGAGATCTAAACAGAACCAGGGAAAGGTCTGCCCTCTAGCTATTCTGTTTACAGCCAAACAACTAAACATAAATTTATTTTTTATTTGAAAAGTGTGATCTGAAGGTTAAAGCAAGCAAATATTTGCCTCACAGGTACTTGTATGTTGTCCACTATCAAAGTGTTGGACAGTCTTAAACTTTTTTATGCCCACTGAAACCCTATGAAAGTTTCTGTTAGCTCTATGCTGCACATAAAGAATTCATGTTATGTGATTTAATCCAAATCAAGCAAAACATTCTGTCACTGGAGTCCTAAGGTTGAGATTAGCATCCTAAGAACATCCTACTCTTCCTGTGAAGAACGATACTTAAGGCAAAAGGTTTATGAAGTTAAAAAGTAATTCAGTAATAGAAGTAGATGTAATAGATATATCTAACAGACAGATCACTGTCATAGCAATGTTTATATGGAAAACTATTGTCTTCCTCATTTATACTGAAACTGTAATGAAAATTAGATACTTTCTCAGTATATCCAATTCAAGAGGAAAAAATTGGTAAGTGAACATTTTATGAACTGGATTTAAAACCCATTATTATTATTTAATTAAATTAATGCATTTTGCTATATATGAACAATGACTAGATCAGTAGTGTTTAAAAAAAGATGATCTTTGAAGCATTTTTGGTTTCCTGTTTCACTAACTACTGAGGATTTAATTTGGAGAGTTCACATCTCCCTTACATTAAATGATTTCAGGATTACTTGTAGAGAAAGGTAGAAAAGAGGACGAATCAACAGTTTCTTATTCAGGAGCTCTCTGTGTTATTAATTTTTATTCCTGGTCTTGTATTGCTTCTTGTGTCACATCTCACTTTTCACTGCCTTTAGTATAATTAAAAGTGTCCTCCATGTCAGATCTGGTTTTGTGGAAAGAACCCTATTAACATCATCATCAAAAAGGGAAAGAAAAATCTCTCGGAGAGAATGTCTTTGTATGAAATAGCAATAACTGAAAGGGAATCTCAGTTTCCTAAATCTAATGTCATGAAATCCTTGTAATATGAAACAATGTAGTCTGATTCCATGTGTGTAGAAAACATGCGAATTTGAGAGGAATTTTGACACAGATGTACTGAATTGTGATTCCATCAAAGAATTAATCCAATAAATTATGAAAGCATTTGCTCTTTACCTTCCCAAAAGTTGCAGCGCAGGCAGGTTCCAACTTCTCTTTTCTGCAGAAGTCTAAATAGTGTGCATATAGGATGCATCTTGGCAAACAAACTCCTTCACAGACAATGTAGTTTTCTTCCAGCCTGTACAGAGAAAGAAACTGCAGAGTAAGAAGCAACATTCCGTGTCTCCTGATCTTATTTTCCTTTTGGTTCTTTGTACTGCCCTTTTCTTTTTTTAATTTTACTGAAAAATTCCATGCGAGCACACAAATAGGTTTCTCCTAAACAAGACAGGTACCACAGACTGACTGCACGCTTGGTGCTTAGGTTAGTTGTAGAATATGGAAAACCTGGGGCCAGGCCCCTTTTCTTAATGAGTCTTTTTCAATGTTTGAACATTTTGCTTTGTAGAAATAATTAAATGATCAACATCTAAGGGACAGCCTGGTTCTGAAAATAAGAGCACTAAGTGGACTATGAAATGTTTAAGTCTGTCCTTTGAATAGAGCAGGAGCTTGGACTTGCATCTTCTGCCCCACTGTATTTTTAACACCTGTGCTAACATATCTTCTTTTCCTACTTTTGCTTTTTAATTTCCATGCTAGACCTAAAGCCGTTTCTTGACCAAACCATACTGAAAAGCAAAGAACTGGCTTCTTCTGAAAGGGGTGCCTTTTTTATGTAGCTTCCCAATCAGTCTGCAGAATAGAAGTGCCTAGTGATGGTCATTAAAGTAAAACTTTAAACACTGAAGAAAAAACTGTCTGTCTACATTTGAACTGAACTCTTGGTAGCAGCTGGGTATTTCTCTGTGGTCCTGTTTCTTTATCGGATTACATTTTCTGCTACTCCTGGGATGATGTGCAGACTATTTCTTTCTCAAATTACACAAATCTGTAAGAAAATACTGTGTAGTAAATGCTGCGCACTGAATAATTTTGCACTGACTCACCATACTCAAATCCTTACAATTTATGCTCTAAATCAGATGGAAGATAGACTAAGAAACTGAGTAATTCGGGTTTCTCTCATTTCTTAGAAATTAAAAAAAAAATCAATCTAGATGCACAGCCTGTATTTGGTAACTAAATTCCATTTAATTCAACACCACTCCTTCCTAATTTCAAATGTGTTTTAATAGAAACATCAGTTAATGTCCACAGAATTTTATCTGCTATTTGGTTATTTTTTTGCCCAGATTAAATGAAGTTAGAGATCCCATGGATGGTAGATTATGATGTAAAAAAATACATTATAAGACAGTGAAAATCTAACATCCATAGCCTTAAAGGATAATTAAAACATTCTTTCACGAAAGTAAGTCTTAAGTAATGCTTCATTTCTACATTTTTTTTCGATACGTTTTATTGATAGCCACATACTGTTAGAATATGTTGGAGATTTTGGTTAACTGATAAACCTCTGCTAGAAATTTGGAGGTGGATGTCCTTACCTGTAGACGAGACTGCTCCGAAAAAAAAACCCCACAACTAGCCAAACATCACCCCACAAACCCATACATTATTCCTAAAAGATCTGTGAGGTGCAGCCCTCCGTGCCGACTCGGCTCTTACGAGAAGGTCCCCCCGGGGCAAGGCGGCAGCGGCTCGCCTGGGCAGCCCTACCATTGCAGGGTGAGTTGCGTCTGCTTCTTCTTGTCCTTCATTATCTGCGCGACGCTCCTCTTCGCAGACGGGCTCTGGTCCACAGCTTTCAGTGCGCCGTCGCGAGTGTCTGCATCCTCTTCTTCCGAGGACAGGGCTTCGCTGTTAAAGCGTGTTTCTGAGCGCCGGCGGGAGAGCAAGAAGAGAAACCCAAGAGCATCGTTACGGTCCGGCAGCACGCCACCTCCTCCCAACGCGGCT
>NW_009931299.1:12496-18514 GCF_000696875.1 Nestor notabilis | reverse complement strand
TGGTTTATGGACTAAGGAATGATATCTCTCTCTTTAGGTGTGGGTGTATATATGTATGTATATATATATGAGACAAAAGCAACGGTATATTGAAAAATGTGGGATCTGAGCATGACGTGAACGGTATGGAATAAGGGGTGGATACTGTCCTGGGTTCAGCTACAGTCTTGAGGAGTCATTTTATCTCCATTTTAGTAGCTGGTGCAGTGCTGTGTTTTTGACTTCCAGCCTGGGAACAGCGCTGATAACAGTGATATTTTTAGTTATTGCTAAGTAATGTTTACTCTGACCAAGGACTTTCTCAGTCTCATGCTCTGCCAGGGAGGAGGGGAAGCCGGGAGGAAACAGAGACAGGACACCTGACCCAAACTGGCCAAAGGGGTATTCCATACCACAGCACGTCATGCCCAGTATAGAAACTGGGGGGAGTTACCCGGAAGGCCCAGATATCTGCTCGGATCAGGCTGAGTATTGGTCGGCGGGTGGTGAGCAATTGTATCATCCTCTCCCTTTGTTATTTCCCTTATTATTGGTAGTATTAGTGGTTTTGTATTATACCTCAGTTACTGGACTGCTCTTATCTCAACCTGTGGGAGTTACATTCCTCCGATTCTCCTCCCCACCCCTCTAGGAGCAGGGGGAGGAGGAAGTCGGGGGGAGTGAGCGAGTGGCTGCGTGGTTCTGAGTTGCCGGCTGGGCTTGAACCACAACACCACTTTACATCTTCATATATGGAGTTGCAAAATAAAGCTGGGACAGTCCTGGAAAATGAAAATGTGCCCACTTTATAGAAGCAGAAAAGGTTAGTAACAGTAACAATGTGGAGCAGGTTCTTTTCTGAGGTTTGACATCTTTGCATCATCTCAGAAATTTAAACTAATTTAATCATAAACTTAAAATTGCATTTCTTTTTCGGTGGAGAAGTTAAAAATTAACTGAGCAAATGGTGTTCTATTATTAAAACAACAGATAGTAAAACTGTATTTGAGAATTTAATTAAATAATGTCTTAAAAATAAACATAAATCTTGGTATGTCTGATGTAAATCTAGTAATAATGCTGATGAAAAAAGTAAAATGGTATTTGTAAGACCTGCTTTAAAATAAATATTTAAACAAGGCAAGATATTAACAGGATAGCCCAATAAGCAGAAACAGGTGCTTTACAAAAGTAAAATCCAAGGCAAGGATAACAAGCGCTCCCTCATGCAATTGTAGATCAAGGTCTAGTAGACTGTACAGCTGGACCAGGTGAGGATTTTTCCACCAAGAAAAGTCTTGAGGGGCACTCATGTAACTGTTCTATTCTATGGTAAATCTTCAGTCCTGGCTACCAGTGCCCCAGTGGCTTTTTGTTTATAATTACTGCTCTTTGCATGATTACAGTGATTATCCTTTTTTAAAGACACAGTTTCATGACAAGTTGAAACCGTCCTAAAACCTTCTTATTTCCATGAGGGAGAGTCAGTCCTTTTATTGCAGCAGCTCTGGTGTTTTTACTGCTACAGTGAATCCTGCGGGTTCATTGGTCTGACTAAGGAGTAACACTACAAGAAAAGAAATAAACCAGGGACAGTTTTCAGTGCACAACTAAAACAATCCAAGCCATCTGTGAATGACAAAAAGAAAAAAACACAGGTTAAAAAGATTTTTTATGATTCAAAATATTCTCAGGACTAAACTGGCACTGCAGTTGCACTTTTTGAAACAAAATATAATCAGGAAATAATCTACATTGCTTAGGTAGAGATTTGATTTAGACTTTAGCTTTTCTGTATTCTCAGTTACATTTGAGATACCTAAAATAGTAATTAATAGCTTAGAAAGAGTTCCTCTAACAAGCATAATATTTAATTTAAAGCAAAATTCCCTTATGGATCTTTTGTTTCTATACAGTAGAGTTACGACTTGGAATTGTTCTTCAAGTTTGTACACTAACTTACAACTCATATTTTTAAAAGGAAGATATTTTCAAATCCTTCTGAGAGCTTTTTTGGGATATATTTTGTTTTCCATAAAAAAAAAATGAAATCTCACATAACCAATTTTTTTCAGACAAAGCTGTTTATTGCAGTCTGACAAAAACCAAATGTATAGTAGTTTGTATATATTTAACTTTTCTCGTGTGACGTTTAACAGGATAAAATGTTACTGTACTTAAATTCGTCTAATCATAGCTTTTAAGCCTGATCTCATCTGGCAAGGAATTCCATATGGTATCAAAGGAAACATTTCCTAGATGCAGACATATTAGGAAAGCATTTTAATTGTGTGTCTGAGATCACTCATTCTCTCAGTATAGTATAATAAATCTGATTTACTCGAATCTACAGTTAGCAAATGCCACTGTCATTATACAAGAAATATGGCGACTGCATTTCTGCATCAGGCCTAGACAGTGTTTTAATAAATTCAATATTTCATTTTGCTTCTCCTTAATACTTTTCCAAAGTAGGTAGTTGATAAGTCAACGTAAGAATTAGTCTTGCTCCATGTATCTGTACATCAGGTTGAGGGATGTTGAGATTCATACAGAGGTTAGAGAAGTCTTCATGTCTGAATGATCATTAATGCCTGCTTGAAATTCTGAATCTGCTTTTCGAGCTCTGCATAGGTGTGGCTTTACTAGAATGTACTTCTTGGCACTATTACAGGGGTCTGTTTGCAGGGATAGTTTCTGTCCATGCATCTGTTGGTGATAAAAGATAATAATATTTGAATGCATTCAGGTTTTTATTTATTTATTTATTAAATGTATTTAAGATCCTACCATGGGACTCCCATTGTATCAAAGAATTGCAATTGTTACCAGGGGCTAATTTAGATCTAGAGTGACTGTGATTTGTGGCACCTGAAGAGTTAATGGGAGAACATCAAAACTATTCTCTCTTATTTAGATAATCTTTATAAATTCATGAGCTGAAATTGCTCTGCACAATTCACAATATCCTATTTTTCATTCAGCACTGTTTCCTTTTTCCAGTGCCCTGTCTGACTTTGCTCATAGGTTGGAAAGTAGCATGATGCACCATTTATACTGCCTTCCACCTTTATTGACTGATGGCTTCCTTTGCTGTCAATCATTTCATTGCATTTTGACAAAAATAATGTGAAAAATTTAGTTGCTGATACAACTGAACTGCATTCCCTTGTAAAGAAATGCTTGAGAGAGAAATCAGAAAGAATGGTTAGCTAAGGTTGTACTAGTTATGACAAAGACCTAAATTGAAGTCAACTGCTTGTATCCAATTGATATTTTCCTTGCTTGGAAGAAAAGCATATTATCAATAATTATTAAGAATTATTTTGTTTTGTTTTGTTTTAATTTTCTTTTGAAATTGGATCAATTTGATAGCATGGGATCTACAGCTCTATGGAAAAGATGCTCATGCTGTATGATCAGACAACAGAATTGCCTAGTTGCCTATCTCTTGCTCAGATCTGGAAATGCTGTATTCAAACACCAACCCATGGAAGATACATGCCAGAGAGCAGCAACAAGTTCAGGGATGCTCTGCAGGGGAAGAACCAAGAGGTGAGAGTGGCTGCTGACCAGGGCACAGTCCTGCAGTACCTGAGCTAGAAGGGCACAGCCAAGTAGTGGTAACAGCCCTAGATAAGGGGAGTGATTATGGGCCCATCCAGGGAGTTCAGCCAGGAGCAGCAGGAGACTCTACCGGAGAAAAGGCTACAATGGGAATCCAAGCTTCATCAAGAAGTTAGGGCCAGAAACAGGACTGGAGATGGCACACCCACAACATAGGTCAGGCCAGGTCTGGGATCCCAGACCCAAGCTTATATGGGGCTCCTAGGCCCATGGGCAGAAGGTGTGAGTGGAGGCTTCAGACAAGGCTGATCAGGGCCTCAGGGCCATGAAGGCGTGTTCATGCAATCAGGACCCTGAAAATAAATGCATGATGTCAAAGGAAAGTTTCATCAGTCTTCTCCCTGTGGCACAGTGTAAAGTTGTACTGAGATAGCTGTTTTGCCCAAGGATGCATTATATAACTATCAAATCTCAATTATTAGGTCTACACAGGAATGTCTTGAGGATATAATTTTCAAGTTGTATGCTTTTAGCTACTATGTTTGACTATTGATACGTTGTGGTTTAAAATTTGATGACTGTCAGTAGCTTACACCTTTATAAAATGTGGGCTGTAATGGATCAAGTGTGTTCCCTAGTGAGAAGGGGTTTGTGGGGGTGTTGTCGTAGGTAACGCTAGTTAGAACCATTACAGCCCTCAGGTCCCTGATAAAGACATCAGAGGATACACCACTGAAGTTAGGATTCACCATTTTAAAAATGTTAGTATTTAATTATTTAGATTCAAATACTACATTCCTCAGGAAGATAAACCTCCTGTGAAATTCAGTGGTAATTGTGCTAGCCTCAGGTCTAGAGCCTCTGTGCCAGAGACTTAAGAAAGACAGTGAGAACACTGAGAATTACAATAATTCAAACTTTCTCATTTCATTAAATGTTTTAAGTGTTTTATAACATTCAAATTACCAAGAGTGAAAGTTAAATCTTAAATCAGTATGTCTAATATCACTGCATGATAAGAATAATAAAAAGGTAGAAGTGGGAATGTCAGTATTTTGGTTTTAGTGTGAGAATAATGCTGATAACACACCGATGTTTTCAGTTGTTGCTAAGTAATGTTTACTCTGACCAAGGACTTTTCAGTCTCATGCTCTGCCAGTGAGGAGGGGCACAGGAAGCCAGGAGGAAGCAGAGACAGGACAGCTGACCCAAACTAGCCAAAGTGGTATTCCATACCACAGCACGTCATGCCCAGTATATAAACTGGGGGGAGTTACCCAGCAGGCCCAGATCGCTGCTTGAGTCAGGCTGGGTATCAGTCAGGGGGTGATGAGCGCTTGTACTGTGAATCACTAAGGTTTCTTGAATTTTATTTCTCTCTCTCTTTTTCCTATTACTATTATTATTATTACATTTTATTTTATTTCAATTATTAAACCATTCTTATATCAACCTGTGGATTTTACCTTCTTCCAATTCTCCTCCCCATCCTATTGGGGTGGGGTAGAGGGAGTAAGCAAGGGTGGCACTTAGTTGCCAACAGGGATTAGACCATGACACTGTGAAATGGCCCATTCCTATGCCCTCTGCACTTAAGTCTCACAATCAAATTTGTCTTTGCTGAACCCTCATAAATTTTTGAAGAACATGTATTTGGGGTCCAAATGCTTTGTACCTTTCCTAAGGAAAAGGGACCAACAGTGGGTTTTGAAAGCACATAAAATCTCTTGAATTGCATGTGACATTAATTCACAAAATATTCCACCTCCACATGCTGCCTATATTTTAAAGTATGAGTCATTTCAGTTATACAACAAAAAAATGTTGTAACATTGTTAATAACTTAACAGCACATTATCTTTTAACAAAAAATACGGGAGAAAAAAAAGTGTCACAATCTCTTACCCTCACTGTTCTCTGAGTAAATCCATCTGAACTTGTCAGATATAAAACCAGAGGAAACTTGGGGTGAGCGGGAAATCTGTGAAGTATGAGGAAGGAAGGGATGCTAGAAGAAAAAGATTTTGATAAAGGGGTCAGACATACAGGAGAAACAGCAATGTAATTTCTTTTGAAGAGTTCACCATTGAATATTTTAGGATTTTAAATTATGAAATCACTCTCTTAATCTTTCCTTGTTCTTGACTGATATTTATTTATTTCTCCTTAAAGAATTGTGATTTGACATATACTTTAATGAAATTGAAGTTTCTACCAGTTTGTAGTCTAATATAGGTGTGTCTACAATGTTTAATTTTGGTGACTTGTAGAAGAATATATTTATAGAGAATCCACTATTGCAGCTTAATGTAAGATCAATTGTGAGAAAGTGACAGACTGGAATAACAGAGGCATGTATGCTCCTGCAACACAAAACTGGCTAGGCTTATGTCTCCTCAGCAAGGGTTCCTGCTGGTGCATGCAAAGTGGGGAAATTGGTGATATTGTCAGGCTACCACATGCCTTCTTTTC
>NW_009931299.1:0-12465 GCF_000696875.1 Nestor notabilis | reverse complement strand
CCTGCTGAGAGGACTGGTTTTATACCTCATTCACCTGTATTTTCACAACCTATCATTGTCTTTTCAACAGCAATCATACCATTATATATATTGCTTCATTAGGCAGCCCATCTCAGTACATTTCCTTGTAGACTTGCTGGGTTCCCATGCATCTGCCATCAGCTATTCTAAGATGCCAACAAAATAGAAGGGGAGATCACAAGGAGGACACATTTTAAAAAGAAACAAAATCCAAACCTCTAGTCATTCCTAGCACTTGAGTCTGACTTTTAAATCTACCTTCTTAGAATAGATGATCATGGAGAAGACAAAATCCTATCATTTTGCAGCTTAAATACTCATGAATATGCTGCTCTAAGGGCTATATTATTCAGAAAACAACAGAACAATGCATCAGCTAAGTATGAGTGATGTCTGTATGTCAAAGAAATGTGAAGAAAAGGTGACCACAGCAAGACACCAGAACCATCTGTTCCTTTTGTTTTGAGTAAAATGAATTTTATGTGGAAAAAAAGATATCCTAAGGGCTTGTTAAAACAGCTAAGCCATGTCTTTAAAACAGGTAAAACATGGGCTTTACTGGAAAAAGTTAACATTTAGGCAAGCACCAGAACGACTACTGGATGAACAAGGACACTTGAGGTCCTTAAAAGTAGACTTTGTTTTAATGGGAGACTGTGTGTTAACAAATGGAAAAGGTAGAATTTGTTTAGAGCTAACTGATGACAAAAGTGTGGTATTGTAATATGCAGTGTGCATCCAAACAAATAAACTGTGTTATTAACTGAGAACTGAGGCTGCACAGGCTTAAAAGCTTATTACTGTTGCTGACTATGGCATTTTTCCCCTTACTGGGTGATAATTTTCATGTTTATTTTTCTTCCCCAAACTTTTTCAGTTGTTTCCACTGTCAGACTTTTACCAAGATAGGACATTAATGAGAAGGTCATATTCACTATCTCAGCTTTTATCATGTTCTCATATAATAAGTACTGGTCCTGGGGCTGTTGGAAGAGGATTGACAGAACAGTTAAAAAAATAGATGCACATAGATTACAGTAAATCTATGTATTACCTCACATTTCCACATGAGCTTACAATAAATTTAAGAAACAGAATTTCAGTGTTTCACATGTAAAAATGTGCTGCCTTAGGTTGACAGAAAATGGACATTATCTTTATTTTACTATGCCTACCCACAGAAAGAGAATATACCTTTCATAGGAGAGTGCCTGTGATTATACCACTATCCTTCAATTTACCTCCAAATCACTTCCTATCATTGATCTAAAACCTGCTTTTCCTCTTAATGTATCATTTCCAAATCTGTAAAATGGGAATAGTACTGTTCTATAATGTAGGCTTTTTATGTCAAATGCTCAAATAAAAAGGCAATATAGGTAATAAAATTATCTTATATAGGTAAATTTTGATGGGGAAAAAGAAATATGAGTATGTGTAGTTTGGCAATATAACTGCCTGCATGCAGCATATGGAAAAACATCAACATGAACCTAGGAAAAAGTTATTTAGGGGATATATGCAGCTATAACTATGACTAACAGGATGAGATTTTAAAAAGGAGTATTTAAGGTGACTATCAATAAAAGCTCACTGAGAATGAGACTAGAGTGTGGCTCACTTTCAAATGACACCAATGGAGAAGCATCATATTAGAGAACTTAAATAAAAACCACTGAAAATACATTCTAAATTGTAGTGTTGCATTTTTTTGATTGGATGGTATCTGCAGAAATCTCTCTGTAATTGTTCTGTTTTTTCTTTTTGTTTCTTTCTCAGAAAGTAGATTTTAAAACCCCAACAAATTAGATCTGCAGTAACTATTTTCACCCATTACCATGACAGAATTTGATTAAAAAAACCCTAGGAGTGTTCTCTACTTAAAACACATTTTGAATTTTTTGGGTGTTTCAATCATAATAAAGCAGACTTTCTGCTTTAACATAATATTTTAATATAGTATTGGGGTTTATGAAGTCATGAGTGCTACATGAAATTATCTGAGACTTTCACTAAAATCTTCTCCCTGGAAATCTACAGCAATCTAATCAGCAATTTAATCCTTACGATATGCAATCTTGTATTTTTACTATTTAGTGAAACCATTTATGTGTTACAAAGAGGAGGGAAAAGCATCTGGAATAAAGAAACTACAAATCCTATAGTTAGAATCCTAATCTATATAGTAACAGTTATATGAGTTTCCCAGAGTTCTTCACAGACAAATCATAGAGAACTACAGGAAAGAAAAGTAATCCATCTCAAAGACAGCCATTTTGAAAAGGTGTGAAGATGTGTTGTCATCGTGCTTATAAAAATGTTCCAAAAATGAACACAGTGAATATTTGCTGGAAGCAAGCTGTATATCCAGGATGCCAGCAGAAAAATGCTGTTTCAGATTATTATTTTCTTTATTCTGAAGAAAACCATCACAAACTACATATAACCTGAGATAAAAATAAATCATAAATGTAACTGAAAGCAAAATAATAGTGATAACAAAATATGAAAATCATGCAAGCAAAATTTGGCATTGTGTGAAAATCATGGGTTCTCTTTTGTCCTCTTAACAGCTCTGAAAAGTATGTTATCTTGCTGCATATAACTGCAACTTCATTTTTGGCAGTAGATGAATATGTGGGGTTTTTTTAATCTCAGTTTCTTAACACTGAACAGAAGTACAGGTGTAAAAGTCCTGCTTCCAAAAAGAAGATACAATTTGGATACTGTGTACTTCATGACAAATGGTAATAAGAAATAGAAGTGGTTTTTTTTAGGAGGGACCATTTTACTGTCTCGAGTATCATACAAATGCGTATGTTCTCTATTGGCAAGTAGCAGATGTGTATATACTGTAGTTAAGTTGTAACTAACAGAAATAAAACCCACCTTATTTTCTGAGGTTAGAGTGGTTGAACTGAATGACCTTAGAGTCTGGAGAGATTCTTCCAGAGCTTTTTCAGGTACTTAATTAATCAATCTCCTCATCAAGCCAGCAAAGCCAGTACTGCTGAGCAACAGCACAGATGCACAGAAAGCTTCCTATTTTGAGATCAAAGAAGCAGCCCCAGCTGGGGACTGGAGAAGGAAAACACCAGGTGAGCAAAGGGCAAAGGATCCCAATCAGGAGTCTGCCTTGCTGAAAGTTGCTTGTCTACTGTCCTGCACCAAGGAAATAGTTCTTTAAGGAGAGGCTCTACTGGAAGCAGTGATGGGCAATTGCCACCAGAAAAAAATAGCAAGCTAGGTTTCTGACTGCAGAGAGAATTTCATGGTGATTTGAGTGCCAAGTGCACAAATGTGTCAGACTTGGTAACATGTCTCTACCAGCTGCTTGGAAACAACAGAGTAGCTGGTGTGCACTATAATAAAAAATAGCAGAGAGAAACGCAGGAGAGAGATTTTGAGGGAGGAGTGGAATTTAGGCTTTTAAGAATACCAAGCCCACTGAACTAGTGTTGTTTGCAGTGCTCTAATTCCTGTGGGATCAAAGAAGGAAGAAGAGAGGTGAACTTTTAATACTGGACTGAGAAGCCAGTAGAAACGATTCAGATGCATCAAAAGCTGGGGACACTTCTAGCATAATGGATGGTCATGCAGAAGAGATGTACTCATCTGAATGGTAAGTGGGCCGAGCTGCTAGCACCTAACGTCAAGGAAGTTCAGACTGAGTTTTTCAGTGAAAGAGTAGGAGATAGCTGACAAGTACAAAACTGCATAGAGCTGAATATGTCATATCTATTAAGGATGATGTTATGGACTTTTTTTTAGTCTCTGAAGGCTAGAGCACAGAATGGTATTAGTCTAACACAGAGTATGATTTAAATAGGATGCTGAGAAGAGAACCAAACCTGTATACTAACACTAGAAAGTCCAATTTGTCAGATTAAGGAACATGAAACAGCAGATGTAAGAGCAACTTGGTGGAAAGAGAAATAGAAATCTGTTAGGCATCATTCAGTGGAATGAAATTAGCAACAACAATGATAATATTAACAATGACAATTCGCCACGATCAAATGGTATGCATGCAAGAGTTCTCATTTTTCTGGTACTTGAAATACTTGGCATATATGAAGGTGCCTTTTAAATCGATCCCAGGTGAGATTGCAAGAAATGCAGGGTCCATACACCTAATATCTCAACAGCGTGAATTAGTAGAGCCTATAATAAAATACGTATTAATAAGCACATGTACAAACCTGACCATATACTGCGGAAGAGTCGAATTGGAATTTTGTAGGGAAATCCTGCCTCATAATCATACTGGAGTTTTTTGAATGCTTAGCACATGGGTAAAAGTATTCTGCCTGATATATCCTACCACAGTTCTCAAAGGTTTCTGGCACATTTGGTTAAATGATGAAACAGAGGTTAGGAATAAATATTTTTTGCAGTGTAACCAGCAGTGAATTCCACACAGATCTGTGCTGGGACTTGTGCAGTTCAAGATATTCATAGATGACCTGGAACAGCAAGTGGTAACTGAAGTGGCAAAGTTTACTGCTGCTCAGTTATTCAAGGCAGTAAAAATAAAGGCAGACTATGACGAATTGCAGAAGGACCTTAAGAGGCTGAATGAGTGGCCAATAAAATGGCAGATGAAATTCAGTATAGATAAATGTCAAACCCTGCATATGGGAATGAGCAGGCATTCACATACAACATGATGGGCCCTGAACTGGTCATTATCATGCAGGAAAAAAAATCTCGGGTTAAAATAAATGGTTCTATGAAAATATCTGCTCAGTAGTGGTTAAAAAGGCAAATCAGAGCTATTAACTATTAAAAACAGGAAAAAATAATAAAACAAAGAACATTGTACCTCATTGTATAATTCTCTGGCATCACCCCTCTCTCATATGTTTGAAACAGAATCTATGAAAACTGGAATAGGTACAGAGAAAGAGAACAAGGATTATCAAATGCATGGAACTGCTTCTCTGTATGAAAGAATGAAATAAGATAAGGCTTTCAGGCTTGGAAAAAAATTATGAAAGAATGAGACTAAGATAGAGTTCTTTAAAAAAGAGTGACTGGGAGAGGTTGAATAAGGATTGATAGCCCATTGTAAATATAGAATTATCCAAAATAAAAGGAGGGATAAATCAAGTTAGCAGGAGTCAATTTCAAAACAATTTTACGGAAATAGTTTGCACAGAACTGTAGGCCAGTGGAACTGCTCCAAAGGATGTTAGAAACATTGAAAGGAATATGGGCTGAAGGAGACGCTGGGGAAACTCACAAAATAGGAGTCCAAAGACATCTACTAAATGCATACATACCATCTCTACCTCCAGAACTGAAAGTCATTGGAAAGAATATTAGGCAGAATTGTCACAGGCACTTCTCAATTTTTTATTCTTCCTTAGATTTCCATTTATGACACATTTTATTTTGGAAACAATAGAAAAAGTCATTTTGTGTGACTCAGGATGGCCTTTACTGTACATATCCACTGTTTTTGAATCTTCCATTTACAGGCAATGCCTACATCTGTACTGGTAAACAAAACAAGATTAAGGGTAGAGACCAAGGGGCGTGGCCTCACTCTTTATACATGCATTGCAACTTCACTCTGATCCTTAGGTGACCCTAAAACCAGTAATTTTTTATGATGTTTTTCCTTTTCTGTTCAGAGTTCCTGGCAAGATTTTTACAGCCTGTCTAAGTCTCATTTTCACAGAGTGAATTGAAAAGATGTCTGTATGCCCTCATTTATGATGCAAGTATGTTGAGGAGTGCTTTATGGTGTGAAGCCTGGTGAGGAGTGTGGGAGGTGGAGACAGCCACACCTGGTGCAGTGTTGACCATTCTGCCTGTTGGAGTCAGTCCCAAGGATGCACAGTATGGTATCATTCTTACAAGTCACTTCAGATGCTCACAGCCAAGTAGCGTAGCAGCAGGTGATGTGGACAGCAGCAGCCTGGTGCTTGAGCACCAGCCCTCTCACAACAGAGACAGATGATGTGTGGTCTAACAGAAACAGGCAGTGGCAGGCACACTGCTTTTTCCTGAAACCAAGCTTATAATTGAGTGATAAATGGTGCCTAACCCAAAAAGGATTTGGATGTCCCAGCAAGGAATTTGATCACTCAGATAATTTGGCTATGTACTATTTTTTTGTAAACAGAGTCCATACTGTGTCGGCAAACATAGAAACATAGTCTCCTCCAATACCAATTGTTCCTGGAGAGCTGCTTAATACAAGATGTTATTTCAACCTCAATTATACCATTAATCTTCATAGGTATGGACTATATACATAACAAGAACAATAATTATGCAAAACAATTTCTCCTCATACTTACTATCCACCTTATCTCTTAGTTCGTAAGCCATTACTCATTATTCAAGGCTGCTATATCGAAAGGTTCTGAAGGTCAGAATGCCTCTAATACCTCTATTTTTTTTTTGAGGAAAAATCACTGCTTTCACCAATATTTCACCATTTATGCCTCTAACACTACCTAATTACTGTTCTTTTCCATTTCAGATTGCTGTTCATGTCAGGTGCGTTTGAACACCTGTTAACAGAACTGCATCATGTTTTCCTACTACTAATAAACCAGGAATAAACTAGCCAGTTAGTTTCAGGCTAACTGATGCTTTATTGTTACACAGAGAGAAAGAATGTAGATACGCATGATTTAAACTAAATATTTTCATGTTTAGCCAGCACTGCGTTCTTCAAAAGCAAACACCAAACCCTTGCAAAGTTTTCAGTAAAGAGATATAGTATTTCCATCTCC
Source organism: Nestor notabilis (assembly GCF_000696875.1). Classification (NCBI taxonomy): domain Eukaryota; kingdom Metazoa; phylum Chordata; class Aves; order Psittaciformes; family Psittacidae; genus Nestor; species Nestor notabilis. The sequence continues at coordinate 5,692 of NW_009931299.1, read as the reverse complement.
TGCTATTTATCGATGCACTTGGTACTTGAATACTAAACAGTAGCCACTGTTTCCTTTAGTGGTTGTATTTTTCAGGATTTGAGATTTCTTCTTAGGCATGAATAATTCTTGTTAAACTTGGTAAAACATTTTCTTCAACCAAAAGGGCACTGTTCCCTAGATCGTCATCAACAGATATTAAGCATGTTTATAAAGGCATACTTTCTTCTTTTAAAAACATCTTATAGTCTGCTGTCAGTTACAGGTTGTCTGCAGAGAAGTTACGCATAGGAGCTGTAGAAATTTTTACTTACTTTTTTTTTTTTTTTTTTGCTTCTATAAAGCTGAGAATGTTCTGCAGGATGATCACAGTTCTGCTCCACAGTTAGAAACACTGAGCTAAATCTACTTGATAGTCTTTTACTGATAAGGACTTAGTGGAAGATCCATATAATAATTCAGTTGAATTAGTGCATTTCACTGATTAAAGACTAGAAAACAATTCTCCAAAGTTATTATATTGATGTGACTTAACAAAATAGCTTGATTAATACTGTAATAAATTCTACCAAAAGATATATATAATGATTTGCTACTTATATCCAGCTAAAAGAGTAATTTATTAACATTATATATAGATGACTCACTATCTGTCTAGTTAATTTGTCTAAAAATCATTAATTTATTAGGATTTTTGATCTTTTTAATTGACCAAACTATGGGTGATAAAAGAAAAGGAAACCTTTTCATAAGTCACTAATTCATTTTATATTGTTTTTATACTAATTGTCATGAAAACATTTAACATTCATGAATGTAAGCATGCGGTAATATAATATCTTGCATTTTATGGGAATGCCTCAATATTTCATCATTAATCACCGTGTCCTTTACACATGATAATAATTTAAAAAAGAGAATGAAAGATAGGGTTTTCAGTGATCAGAGAAACTCGGATAAGGGCTAGTTTGAGTCTAGAAAGGCCTCATAATTTCAGGGATTAGGTCAGCCTGAATCTACACTATCACTTAGGGTTTTCAAGAAAGTCATTCACTTCAAGTTATATTTTCTCATAAGAATAGATTTCTGTCTAAGAATAGTCACAAAGGTGTTGGGAGAGGGGGGCATGGGAGAGTTGGGGGTTTTTGTGTTTGTTTTGTTTTGTTTTGTTTTGTTTTGTTTTGTTTTGTTTTGTTTTGTTTTGTTTTTAATCCAGAACATGTGCAAATGCTTTTTTACACCTACATCCAGTTTCCATATAGATCTGACTTCAGCAGTGAAAGCAAAACAACAAAGGGAATGATGATGTTTGGCAGAAAGTCGGAGTTACTTACCTTTGAGTGACAATCCGCATTCAAATTCAATAATCTGATCTCAAAACTGCATGACCATAAAACTATAGAAGGCATTTGATCTAAATGGAATGCTGGACCCACACAGGGGGTTGGAACCATTCTATGATTCTACGTTTCAGTTCAGTACTGGAGCATACACCGACATTTCTTTTAATCATATATAGTTTTGTTTGCTGAATATTTAGTGAATGCAGTGGGGGGGGTGTACAAACAGAACCTAAATCTCTATAGTATTTCCGTATTTTTCAGTGGATAAAGTTTGCTACACTTTGACTTATTTCATGACTGAAATGCCTAAGCCTTGGTGCCTCTACACCATTAGATAGAGAGTGGTCCATAACATGGTGAAAGATGAGATGCAAGTATCTCTGTGGTACTGAAATTCTAAATTTATGGCATGACAGGTGACAACAAAATTATTGGTGACCACTGATGTTAAAACATATGATATCACTGTTACTGATCTTGTACCGTGTTCATTTGCATGTCCTGTCCAATTTGTTACCATCTTTGCCAACTATCATTGCAAAATCCTCTGCCTTCCTCTCTGTTACTTTTTTTCTAGAATAGCCTCAGAATTGTCTGCACAGCCACCCCACTGCTGCTGCACAGCAGCACTCTTTAATGAAGAAAGATCATTCTCTTTCTTCTGCCCAATAGTGACTTTTCCACTCCCAAGAAGATTGTTGAAACATAAGATAGCAGTAATATGTGGAAGATAGTTTGGAAAAACTTCTATTGTGCCAAGTTGCATTGCAATACTTTCCAGGTGAGTTTAAAGCATAAGGTCAAACTCACACTATCACCTTATCAAGTCCTCCATAAATGTCAGCTCCCCATTGCTCAAAACCTGCAGTAATATTGCAGAATTATTTATGGTATCAATTTTTACAAGATCTCAGTAATTTTTTTAATGAGCCCTTTGGGTCCACTGAATAGGTGAGATGTGGTAAGTTGAGTGTCTGAAGGTGAGTGTGAAAGTACTCCTCCAAATAATGCAGAAACAAAATGAATTCAGGATCAGAACCTATACTTGTGGACACTTATAGATCAAATGCACTACTACCCATATTTTATTTTGGTTTTATCTGCTTAAATTATATTACAGAAAACCTGTCTGACTGAGATAAAGTGATGAAGTATATTGAAGAATCATACTTCTGTTGTTGCTGTTTCTTACTTCGTAGAAATCCTGAAAGAAAAAGTCCTTTGAGTTATACAGAAACACATTGTAATTCAATATATTCCTCTATCTCATAGTGAAATGCCAAAAAATCCCAACCAAACAAAACAACAACCCAGAAACAAACCATCTCAGATTTCCAACAGAATTCAATGAAGCCTATGGAACTTTAATGATACCTGCTGAAGTAGCTGAAGATTAACGTAACAATGTATAACAAAATAAAGGAGCATTTTTCTTCCACTAACAAGAAAATTATGAAAAGTCTTGCTACAACACTCTCAAGACACCTAATTTTTTAACTAGTTCAAAAATAATTTACAATGAATAATTTGCTGTTTCAAAGGCTGCATGTGTGAATGTCAAAACATTCACCGATAATAAACTTGGTTGTGTTAAAGGCATACAAACATTGTTTATCTTTACTAACATATGAATGATTCATAAGTGATCAAGAACTTTTCAAAAATCAGTTTATGGATGACAGATTTCTTTTAAATAGTTTCAAAAAATGTGTGCATTCTATATGGATTGACTCTGTGTTCTGCAAACTGCTCTTCCAAAGCTTAAAGGTGTTCTGAAGGACTCCACATAAAGCATGTGTAATGACAGTGAAAGCCTGGCATGAAATTATGGCCTATACTAAGCTTTCTATGCTTCACTTGTGCTCAGAAATCACAGGATTTACATAGAACAAAATGTCCAATGCATCAAGTTCATTTCAGTTTTGAAGGTTTACTGCTGTCTGAAATTCATGACTATAACCAGATGCTTCCCACTTCTCTCAGCACTGCAGCTGAGGTGTCTAGCTACCAGAAGCAGCCAAAATCCAAGGTTAGTAACTCATATGAAAATTAGTTGTCTTTGGGGGTTGTCTTTGTTTCAATTTGAATCAAACAAAAAGCAGAAATCTTTCAACATTTCCTGTAATTCCAGATGGAATGCTTTAATTAGTCACCAGAATTAAAATAATTTCAGCAAATAAACATATCAAGCAATTCTTAGCAATCCAGAAGCTAAAAAAAAAGTAGTAAATGTGAATTTCCCTGAGTATATATGAAGTTATCTGGGATATTGGCTCTAGAGTAACCTTCCAGCATGACAGTCCAGAGCAACAGACCGGGGGGAAAAAATTATGGGAAGCTTAATAGCAGCAGATATGTAAGGTCCTACCATTTTGTCAAAGAGACTGAAATTTTTCCCATCCTCGCCCACCCTCACTCCAACTGTGTTCCAGCCTTATGGGTGTTAAATTTGGAAGATATATCTCCATTTTAACATTCAAATCTACCATGCTAACAGATTGTGGAAGAGTGGCATTATTTCACAGACAAGACCTGTATTACTTATTTACACAGCAGTGGGTCAGATTGATGTCCTCCTAGCTCCAGAGAGAACAAAAAGAAAGACCCTTCCCCCTCCTATTACTTATATCAGAAAATTTCCTATCAGCTCTACTTGCTATTAATGGGGTTTATCTCTGTACATTGCGTGAAATATGTAGGAGAATGGACAAAAGTACTTTTCTCAGTGAGCAGTTCTTTAAGTAATTTAGTAATTCATTACACTTGTACACAAGTACATTACCTAGCTGTATAAGTACTACTACGGTGTTAATTTAGGACAAGTTATTGTGGATAATAGTGCTCAATATGATTTTATTTTTCAGATTTGTGCTTATTGATAAGAACTCTCCATAACTTTTCTTATGTTAATAAATTACAGAGAAATGGTGTTGGAGTGGTGCTGAAATTGCTTAGTAATTTCTCAGAGAGCATATTTTTTCCTTATTTTGTTTTGGGGGGGGTATGATCTGAAAAAAGGAATTTAATGAATTTTAACATGATGACAGATGACCTGTCACTCATCTTTGATCATTACTTTAGCCATTAACAACATAAAGTGACAATTCTGCTTCAAATGATAATTACAATTGTATACAGTAACCTTTTTGTTAATATCAAACATAATGCAAGAGCTAACAACTGGAAGAGTAGTGGCTCTTGAATCTCTTACTCTTCAACACTTTGGCACAATATCATAAGTCTTTTTTTTTTTTTTTCCCTCTAAGTAGCAGTCTATTCAGTGACATGAGCTGGGTGAGATTTTAAGAAGAAAGGCTATAAAAGGTATCCTTTATGCAGAGGAAGAGTTAGAGCTTGCTGTGATTTTTTTATAGTAAATAGTAAGTAAGTACTGTCACTCTCACTTCATGTCATATTATATGTAGTAGGAGAGAAGAAATAAGAAATGACAAGTCAAGGAACTGATTGCAGCAGAAGTTTGAATTCTGAAAAGCTACACTTTTTCATCCATACTGATAAAATTGGGGCTGTTCGGCCTGGAGAAGAGAAGGTTGTGTGGTGGCTTCATAGCAGCCTTCCAAAACCTGAAGGGGGCCTAAAGGGATACTGGAGAGGGACTCTTCATCAGGGACTGTAGCAATAGGACAAGGGGTAATGAGAAGGAATACTAGTCCTGAAATCAGTGCAGGAATTACAAACTGAATTATCTGTAACATAGCATACACTTCATCAGGAAGTATTTAACACAAATTTGAAATGCACTTTAATCTAAAAATAGCAATCTGTAGTTTTCAAGCTACTCTATTTAACTACAAATTGTCTCTGAAATATATAGATTTATGAGAAAAGCAATGCCTTTTCCTCTCTGGTGCATATTCAAAGTGAACTAGAACAAATATTTTATAAAAGCCAATGTTTCCATTAGAGCCCTATATTTCAACTGGTTTGTCAACTTACCTTACTGTACTTTTCATTTGTAGTTACTGCTCAATTGATTCCTATTCCCATTTATGTTACTTATAAAAGGGCACATTCATACAGCATGTTGATGTGGTTTCTTCACCCTGCATCCAGCCCAAAGACACTGAGAGCAGGGCAGTCAATGTTATGAATGGTTTGTCCAACTGGAATTTAAGCATTGTTTCAGCAATTGATTTTAGAGCCAATTCTGTGCTGATTGCAACATCCTCTTTAAAGAGAAACGTTATGTTGTTTTGTGTAAAATATATATATTTGCATAAATTCTAGACACTTAAGGTTGTGCTTAAAATTACCCCATACTAATTAATAATCTACTATTCTGATAAGTAGTAGTGAGTTTGTAAGTATTCATGTCAATTGCATTCGACACTGTCCCACATGACCTCCTT
>NW_009931298.1:119365-134474 GCF_000696875.1 Nestor notabilis | reverse complement strand
TGGGGAGGGGACCCACAAAAAAACAAGTTAAAAACTCCACCAAAACCTGAAGGACTTTAAACGTGTTATATACGATAGAAACAGCTGCAGCCCTGTTGACAATATAATGCCACTGCAATCCCCAGGATATAACTCAGAGACCAAGTTTCAGACTGTAGAGGTCTGTACTTGAAGATTCTAGAAAAGAATTACATTTGGGTCCACTGGAAGGGGAAAGAAAGTTTAAGTAAAACAGAGAGGAAGTACACTGGTGGCCCAGTGCAGAAACCACAAATGCAGATTGGTAAAACAAAAGTTAGTACACCCCACACATCTCAGCTAGGAAAAGCAATCAAGACAGTCATAATAAACCAAATTATTCTCTTAATCCTCAGAACTTTCAGGTATTTTAAGCCATGTTGCCTCCTTCTGCACATGCCAGCTGTACAAACAGACACTTTTTTCATCTAAATGGTCAGCAACTGTAAGCAAAAATAGTAATTCTGTAACAAATAATTACATAACAAATTTGCTCTTATTCTTTCATACTACTTTGACGTCCAGTAAATATTACCCTACAGCATTTATTTTGCTGTCATTGGTAGCTGATCCTGAGCTTGGGCTGAATGGACTGCAGAATCTTACCAACACATAGTAAATTCAGAGCTTGTCTTTCAGGGAAGAAGCTTTACAAGATTGAACTTGCTGGCAATAATAATGTTAATCCCTTCTTGAATTGTATTTCCATTTTTTTTCTTTTTTGTTGTCCCCCTACTTCCACCCCCTCCCAGAGAATAGTTAAGTTTCAATTTTAATGCTTTTAGTGAGCTTCTGGAAATCAGCATCAGAACATTATTTACATCTTGAAGCCAAGCTGTGTCTGGAGAATTTCAATCACATCAGTTTTACGAGATACTACAAACTGAATGCTGAGAAGTCTTCTGTGGCACTTTTCTTTAAAGCAGAACAGAGAGCTGAGGGGAGGGGAAAACTAAGAAAAAGAGAGAGAAACTGCACTGCAAATGCATGTTTCACTTTTCAGTGTTAATAATTCCTCAGTGCATCTGTATTAACGTGCTGTGGATTTGATTTGAAATAGCCTTATATTTAAGCTATGCTATTATACTGAATTTTATTTCATAGAATCCATGCTTAATCTGGCCTTAATTAAAAAGAAATGTTAGCAAGTAGATAGTAAGATGTCTAGCTATTCTCCTGAGCTGTGGAGGGTGTTTCATGCCTTATACGCAGTGCAAAAGAGTATGCTTAGAGTAAGCATGCAAATCATGAATCTGAACTAGAAGAAATGCAGCAACAATATAAAAAAAAAAAAGAATTTAAGAGGGGAAATTGACAGTATCGTGGTGAGATGTGATAAAAACCACCATTAAATTGCTGGTTTTAACGTAAAGTGATAATTTTAACAGGAACAAGTTAGTAGTGGACACGGCAGATCATGAGAGCACAGACTGTGCCACAGTCTTCCCATCATCATTTTTATTATTTGTGTGAAAGAATGGCAAACAAATCAGCCAGGAGGAGACAAGAGTTTGAGAATGTCCAGGTGCTTTTTCATTCTTTCACCTTATGTTTTATTGAAGTCATATGGACTGTTAATGGAAGCAAGGTAAAATTGCAAACCACATTCTCATCTTAAGTAATCTTTCCAATGCCATTAAAGTCAATGGAAGTGCATGGAGCAAAAAAAGGCAAAATTTGTCCTTATATATCCCTCCAGGAGAAACCTAGCCAGCAGCAGAGATGAAGTCTCAGCAGACATTGAAGCTGTATGTCTTTTCCAGGTAGGGCCTGATTGGATGGATTCAAATTAAATCTTGCTTCTTCTTTTTTTTTTTTTTTCTGTTAATCTGTTTGATTTTGAGGTAATTGATGAGTCTGTCTGTCTACTGATATATTAAAACTGGCAGCAATATCTCAGCATAGGTTATCTCTTGTTGAAGACCTATAAAAACTAATCACTCTAAGTGGGTGTGGGTAAACATTAGAACAATGGGAATCTCAATGTATCTTAACAGCAATAATGCTTTATATTTTACATCTTCAGTCAAAGCTTTGCACAAACATTAACTAGTGATTTTTGCACAAACATTAACACAGTGATGATAGAGCTTGGTAAATACTATACATTTACTTTTCAACTGTATTTGTCTTTTTATAGCTGAGAAAAACAAAATACAAGCAAACCATCTATTGTGTCCAGCATTCTATCACTAAAGTGTTCCTCTTGTTTTATCTGTACCTTGAGTAGAAAGCTATAGAAGGAGCTAGCAGGCTTTTTTATGATGGATCCTTCTTTACCCAGTCCCTGCTTTTGCAAAAGAGTTCTCTTCAAACTGCTGCCCCCCAAAAAGATGCTATATGTTTATGTCATAGATCAACTTACCAGTAATGCAGCCTCAACCAGAGCAGATAGAGGGATATGTACTTCTTTTTTCCCCCTTTTCTTTCTATCCAGACACCTCTTCAGCACACTGGTGAATGGGAGAAGGCTTTTCTTTAAATTATGGTCTGGCTGATCACACATCTATTTCTACATCAGACTGCCCCCTCATTTAAATTATTCCACATATGCATATTTTAAAATATATATATTTCATGATAGATTGGTCATTGTAAATGGTGTGCCTATCAGAGTTTGGGATCCTTGTATGTTTTTCTTTTTTGTAGGCACAGTGTGGAGGACACAGACTGTATCAGTGTCTCATATCTGGGTAAAAAAGATATGGGAGGGGAGAAATTGCTGAAATGTACTTGCTGTCTGCATAGGGAATTTAACTGTTTGGTCTTATAGAGGCTTTTCATTTGGCGTGCCTGACCCTGTTGTACCCTCACACATATCATAGATGAGAATGACTGGGCTCACAAGAATAATGGGGGATTTAAAGAAATACCACGGTTTATGGCATAGGTGTGAGAGGCAAGAGAGACATGAATTCATGTATTTGTTTTTCACTAGCTGTGAGGATTGGGAGAACTAATAATTACAATTTATGTCTGTGGTATTTTATAATAGGAAGATGTGAGAGGAAGACTTGGGAGAAACATAATTCATATTTCTGTATTTTTTATGGGGGAGGAGTCGGAGGGTAAAGAAGTCTAACAATATTTTAGACTTTGTGAGGAAGATTTCAGAAGAGTTTGTTTATATATTATATATTATATATTGTATTCGTTTACGTTGTGTTTAGCAGTTGACTTGATGGCCATGAGGGTTTGAACAATGTGCTTCTGGCTATGCCTTGCTAGCATTGCACTAAATTCATACTTTAGCACAGGAGAGCACTGAAGAAAGCCTTTAGGCATGTGTGGAATGAAGCGCCCTAATACAGGACATGCCAGCGTGGAACACATACATGGGACACTCCACCACCACACGCTATGTTAGGACAGAAATGTGGAAAATTATGTGAGCTGGGAAGGCTTATGAGCAAAGATACACAAAAGGGCTGTGCTGTAGCCATCAGACAAAGATATGTGTCGTTAATACAGCACATGAACAAAGCTAGTCATTTCCACAAGGTAATGTCGTTGAACAATACAGATGTGAGACACTGATTGCCCTGGAGATTCTTTCCTGGTATGATGGTAAAGCTATACCCTAAATACTTGCTATGTACACATGTTATGGATGTACGAAATGCCTTTTATAGGTCTGTCTCATTGATTCTCTCAGCATTACGCAGAGGTCCTTAAGAAAATAGGAACTGCTCCAGCAACGAAAGGTGTAAATTAGCATGAAAAGCACTAGGCTGCCCTCTTTCTCCCCCATTTCACATGTATAACCAGAAGGTAGAGAGTGGGGAAAGTCAGTGGAGGCAGAAACCCTCATCTGGCTTTAAGTCCAGATTTCATCCCTTTTCTGTAAATTTGATATTGTACCTGTCTTAGTAATATGATCTGAGAGGAACTGTAGAAATCCTTGAAGAGAAGCTCTTCCAAAAATGTGTTATTGCTTCGGCCTTCTAAACAGCTGGTTTCTTTCTGAGGAAAAACTATCAACTACACCAGACTCCATTGAATTATGTATTGTACATTTGGGGAGCAAGTTGCAATATGCAATGCAGTGAGTAAGATTTCCATATGCATTTGTCTAAGGATAAGACACAAATCCAAGTCCAAGAGGTAATAAACCCGGTGGTTTGTCTTCCAATCAGTTATAGCTGTGCTCAAAAATAATACCTTGTAAGTGCACATTAGGGGCAATGAAGCACAAAATTACACTTGCAAATATAACTCAAGACACTGAGCCTCGTTGTTGTAAAAGGATTCTTCTCTTTTGTAAACCAGCACTGAAGAGTAGTGCTGTTATCTAGGCTATTTTGCATTCTACCATCTAAATTATGACTCTTACAAAGAGAGCAGGAGTAAGAAAGATTTCACGCGGCTGTAAGAGTGAGGTACAGTAGTGTTGTAGAAAAACACTGAACCATAAACTCTTCAATTATGAGAAATTTTCCTAATTGTGAGGATCACTATTATTCTGTAGGTGGAGAAAAAGTGAAGGTTTGGCCTTGACAGTACTCATGTTCCTGAATAACAATACCAGCTGCTCTTCCATTGAGATAATATTATACAGGTTACAGGTTTAGTGTCTTAGTTCAATGTTAAACCCACCAAGAATGGCTAAAAAAGAGAAATATCTTTGTCAACATCCCCCATGTAGGGTCACTCCACCTTAATGATAACCCAAAAACTTGACAAATTACAAAGCTAGGACCATGGATTCATTCTTGTTGCTGGGATAGTGGACCACCTCTACAAGCCCCAGGAACCTTCCATTTACACAAACAGATTCACAGCCCATAGCTGCCATGCCTTACCATTCACACAGCATGATTCCCTGCCATGAAACATCTGGCCCTGAACTTCATGACTCTAATTAACATTCTGTTTCCCCAAACTATTTTCCCTCACCTAGGCCATTTCTGAAATAATTTGTTACTGCTCAATAGTAAACGTAGGTACTTAATACTTATAAAGATGCCTAGTAAATTCAGCCTCCTGATATTCCCTAGAAAGGTATAGTTCAGGTTAAGCATCTGCTCTGTAGGTGGTTAATTAGCAATAAACAAGTTGTCTTCTACATGCTAACAGCAATAATATGTTAACAGTTTTCCAGAGAAGAAAAAAGACCAAAACAAACCAACAAACAAAACAACACCTTCCTTCTTAATAGAAATTACTCAATATTGAGAATTTATTATTATTAATCTCCACAGAGGGCTTCAATGCTCATGACTCAGGGAAGCCATAGGCTTTGCCCTGAGAAGCAGACTAAAGGCCAGGGTGACAAGGCTGTGTGTGCTCATTGAATTAAGAACACAGCTGACTCTCCTAAGACAGGAAAAAAAAGAGAGTGGATGATTGTCATCAAGATGGGAAATGGGCCCAAAATATGGGTGCAATGTGAACAAAAGCATTGAAATGAGAGGAAGAAAGACTGACAACAAAAGGAGATGAGATATTAACAACGTCAGGGAGGAGACCAAGACTATGAGATGACTAGTCTAAGGGGATACTGCTGTGTACCAAAGAAGAGCTGCTGACCCAGAAATGTTAAAATCATAGAGTCATAGAATCATAGAAACATTTAGGCTGGAGAAGATGTTTAAGATCATCAAGTCCAACCATTAAACTAACACTGCCAATTCCACCACTAAACCATGTTCCTAAGTGTCACATCTACATGTCCTTTAAAAACCTTCAGGGATGGTGACTCAACCACTTCCATGGGCAGCCTGTTCTAATGTATGACAACCCATTTGGTGAAGAAATTTCTCCTAATATCTAATCTAAAATGGTGCTAGGTATGACTCCACTCTCTAGTCTTACACTTTCTTTGACATTACATTTGTGAATGGATACCTATTAATTCAGAGGAGATTGGACACAAGGGTAAGAAAGATTTGGAAGGCTGTCAGCCTCAGATGGCATGTTTAAGTTCTAGGGAAAAATAAGAGTCACCAGAAGGAAAGCAATTTCTCTACTGACATTCAGCTGTTACCTGGATGGGGTATCACAAGTGAAGATAAAAGTCATAAAATCTGACAAAGGAACAGGAGCATCAAAATAATAGATACATAATTCCGTTTGGGATTTTTTGTTTTGTTTTGTTTTCTCATTTTTGCCTTACAGAGAGAAAAAGTTGGAAGGGTTTAGCCTAGGAGCTGTGGGACAGCTCTTGCAGATTGTTCAGGATGTATGGGTTTACACAACAGAAATCTCACCTCAAAGCACTAGTGCATGAATAACTAGGAATCCTCGTTGGATTAATGACTTTTCAGTTTGAAGAAGACAATAGAGGTAAAATTCCACTAGATGGAATAGTTGAAGCAGATATTAATAAGCCATATGTGGAAACATAAGTTTTGGGCCAACACATCTTATTATCCACTTTACTTGGAAGAAGAGCAGAAACAGCCAAAATACACATTGTTCATGCTTGGGAACAAGCTGAATTATTACTATTATGAGGTCTTCCTGGGTAGGACCTGAGTAAAAGAGAATATTTTTACCTGTGACCCTCCAGATTTAGGACCAAGTAACTAAACAAGAATTTTAGTTATTTAATAATACAGTATTATTAGTATTAGTAGCTATAGTTTTATTGTTATTATAGATATATTTAGTGGCTGAGAGGAAAAAAAATCCTTTTTTTACTTGAAATTGAATAACTCTTTCATTTATGAATTCTTTAAAGGACTAATAAATGAAGAGAATGATATTCTGGTTTGCTGTGACTTTGCTGATTGAGATTACTTTTGTAATGGTGAAAACTGTATCTAATTAGGTCCAACCACTTCTACAGCTAGAGTGGAGTGACAGATTAGAAACATCCTCCATAAGCAAGAATGTCCATCACAATACTCAGGATGTCAAGTAGACTTGACAGGATAAGAGCTTTGTTTAACAGGGAACTCATTACTAAGCTTCAGTGCAAAAATGCAGTAGAGATGAACTACAAAGGAGGTATTTAGAAACATTGCATGGTTGTGTGGCAATGGTGTCAGGACAGTCAAAACTCAGCTGGAGTTAACACTTGCAAGGGATGCTGAGGGCAACAAAAAGAGCTTCTATCACTATATTAGTAATAAAAGGCTGAACAAGGGAGATGTGGGACTCTTGCTGAATGGGGCAGGTGAAAGCGGGTACAAAGCTGAGCTACTTTGGGATGAAATGAATTGGCCTCACGTTAGGATGAGAGGAAATGGCCTCAAGTTGCACCAGGGGACGTCTATGTTGGATGTTAGAAAAAAATTTCTTCACCGAAAGTTGTCAAACATTGGAACAGGCTGCCCAGGGAAGTGGTTGAGTCACCATACCTGGAGGTATTTAAAAGACATGTAGATGAATCACTTAGGGACATGGTTTAGTGGTGGACTTGGCAGTGTTAGGTTAACAGTTGGACTCCTTTATCTTAAAGGTCTTTTCCTAAGATATTCTATTATTTTATTTTTACACCTTTTCAGTTTCAAAATGCAAACACTGTTTTCAATATTTGTGAAAAGCTGAAACAAAATATCTCACCCAAAGGAGAGCTTTTTCTCTTGAAAACATTTGCACAGAACAGCCCAATATTAAAAGATAAAATAAAATCTTCTGTTCTTTTCTTCTTAAAAATGTTTACAAAACCAGAAAATTTTGAAGGTCTAGTTGTTTTCTGTTGATGGGCTGCTGCTAATTACTCTGAAATTACTTTTTTTTCTGAATTTATTACATTTGAAAACATTTTATCTTGGTCTGGGGCAAATCCCAGATGCATCAAAGCTGTGGCAGGGGCTTGATTCTCAGGGAATAACTTCAGTTGAAGGAAAAGGTAATATGACCAGCATAGGACTGTCTGGGAAAAGACAGAGAACTCCTTTCACCAGGTCTCACTTCCCCCTGAAAGCCTCCTGCTTTTTACTTTTTGTTGTTGGCATTTTGGACATAACACCATTCTGGAAACTGGAAACCGAGACTGCCATGTTCAAGCAATATGCCTCGCTCCTTTGTGCACCTGGTCAATAGTCTCTTGTGTTGCTGAACTCAGGGCACAGGTGGTTTACACATCTCAAAGACCTACCACACTCTTACTGCAATATGATCCATCACCCGGATTTGGTTCCTTAGGCAGAAGATATTAGTTGCAATTTGACTGGATGACTAAATACTGTAATGAATTTCAAAGGTCTATTAAAATCTACTTAAAGATTATAAAAAATTCTGCATCTTTGTTATTAAAAAAAAAACAAAACAAAACAAAAAACCCCCCAAAAAACTGATGCACTGTGTTCCAGAACATTTATAGAAGGAGGTTTTGTTACATCACAGCAGTTTTTCTCAGTCTGCATTTCCTGGGTATCATTAGAATTTTAAAGTCAATAAAAAGATGTCATGAGATTTACTGCAAAGCATTAAGCTACATTTATTCTTCTGTTCTTAGAAGTTGAACTGGTGGAGAGGCACTTCCAATAACACTAATCTGAACCCAACTCCCAGTTTCCTCACTGAAAGTCATAAAACTGTATCAGATGCATAAACGTCTTCCTGACCCAATTACTCCCAATGGGATATACATAGCAAAAATCAATGTCACTGTCTTTTAAGTGATGTGTTCATAATGCTGGAGAATTGACCTCTATTGCATTCATTCATTTCCAAAATTTTGCCTACTTCTGTAATATTTGCCTTTGTGAATGACAGCAATCTATTATCAGTGGGTAACCAACATTCTCCTGCAATGTATAAATGAGCATTAAGGAGCTAAGACAGTTATAGTACAAGCAAGGTTGTCATACCAACTTCAGGAACTGGCCTGAAACTGTTCACTTGATGCTTGCCAGAGCTGGAGATTTCTTAGAAGAAGGAGAATTGCACTGAAACAAGATGAATAATGAGCTCTCACAATTTGTTTTAGATGTTTCTGTGCATCCCACCTGTGTGTCAGGGGGTTATCTCAGGTTTTTGAAGGGTAGCAGCACTAGCTATACTGATTTGTGAGCTAATATGTGAATTTAAATTGCCTGGGTAAGTTGGTCTGGACAAAGACACAGAATAAAACAGGACTTGCTAAGTGTGAGCTGAAATCACAGAATGAGAATGATAGAATATTTGGGGTTGGAAGGGACCTTAAAAATTTTCCAGTTCCAACCCCCCTGCCATGGGCAGGGACACCTTCCAATAGACCAGGTTGCTGAAAGCCCCATCCAACGTGGCCTTGAATGCTTCAAGGGATGGGGCATCCACAACTTCTCTACTCAACCTGCCCCAGTGCCTCACCACCCTCACAGTAAATAACTTTTTAAATCTAATTTAAATCTAACCTCTTTCAGTTTAAAGCCATTACTCCTTGTCCTGTCACTTTGTCAAATCCGCCCCTTGTCAAATCCTTCTATTGTGACAAGAATGGTAATTTCTGGCAAGCCAGTGAAACAATCAGATGGAGATATAAACCACTGCAGACCCCTAAACTCCTTTTCTCCACACAGGAAACTGCTAGTTGACAGCTGAAAAAGGATACTTCCAATTTCTCCAGCTATAACAAGGGCAGTGCTGTGAGCTCAGCTCCTGTCCCATCTGCCTTTGGCATTTCACCTTTACCCCTGCTGCCCTGCAGGAGCTCGGATGGTGGGAGCTCTAACCAAGCAACGGCAGCCCTGTGTTTCAAGTTGCAGACACAGCCTTTCTATGTCTTTGTTTTGCAGTCACTTTTCCTGATAGCTATACTTTTACAGTTCACTTCAGGAATACTGTGCTTCCCATAAAAAAAAGCTTTCTGAAGGAGTAAATATTAATAATTTTTTATTATATTATGTTATATAATTATTAAATTGTGTTTATATCTTATCATGAATTAGTTAACAGTCATTTTCATTTCAAGATATTGATGCAGGGTTTTTCTTACAGAAGCAGAATTTCATTGTATTTACAGACAATCAGTGTATAGTTCAACCCACTTAAATCTTCTGAGATATTGCAGGGAAACTTGCAGGACTGAAGTATGCTGCTCCAAGTCTTTTCTCAGTTTTACTTTCTTATTCATTCTTTCTTTCTCTCCCAGTTCTGATATTCAGCAATCAGAGCTCATTAAAAGCTTCAGAACAGTCACAGTTAAAGGTATGCAGATACCAATACCAATGTCTCTGTAGTCCGGATTCAAATTTGTTCTTATGGGAAGCATTCTTGAAGCTGAGGAGTATTGCAGTTTTTGCAGAAACTTTCTATGACTTGCTGTTCATCTTGGGTAATTATCATAATTTTCTACTTTTCTTACAGGTGTTCCATCTTCTTCAAATAATAAGGTGAAATCAATACAACATACACTGATGTTTTTCTGGCAATTCACATAATTTGTGACCCTAATTGTGACCTGTTTTTGTTATATGTAGCCAACATTTGGTAACAGTTAAGAGTGTATTTATAGATGGAAGGGATCACGTCCCTTGTTACAGGACATTTTCTTAACCATAAAGTGTGTAAATCTGGATCTGAGCACCCATCATCTTTCATCCAGAAGCTGCACTGCTGGAACAGGAAAGGAAAATTCAGGGGTGCACTAAAAAGGACAAATAAAAGTCAGCTCAAGTCCACAGATTAGTAGGAAGATTGCTGAGCTGGAAGGAGACCTGAATCTCCAAATCCTGCTCCTTGAAGTATTTCTGTTTGTTAGTTGTCAATTGCATAACGATAATGCACTGCCCAGGAAGCAAGAGATAGAGCTTTGTCTCTCCTCACCTCTTCAATTAAAGTCTTAAAAGCCAGTTCAGTACTTGGCATAGACCACCACTGTACAAAGAAACTGAACCAGCTGTGACTCATCACATCAGCTCCCTGCATGATGCTGCACTTCAAGAAACTTCTGAAGGTGTAGAGAAAGGAACTTGGAGAAAAGATAACTTTTGTATTGAAGCAGTGCCTAAAACTGCAATAACCTCTGGGAGCACTGGTTAAACTGGAATAACACCTTGATAAATTGGAGATTTGGAGAAGAACCTTAAGAATGATAGATTTAATGAATTGAATCTTAATAAGAAAAGGTCGTTCACCTCTAAGAAATCCTTGTATGGAAAAAAAGGTATTTGATAATATTTGCTGACAATTTCAAATTCATTTTTTTTCAAAAAGAAACGCTGTCTATTCTTCATCATCTTTTATGCTTGAGTCAAACAGTGATCCTTGTGGTCCTTTCAGACTTTATAGTTACTGGATTTATGAACAACATCAATTGCAGCGGAAATACTGAGAAGCTAACTTTATTCCTCAGTGTAGTTGTGAAATTCATGAATGAAAGGGGCTAAAAAAGATATAATGTGAGTTTTTCTAGAAACATAACTTCTTAGCTTTTTCAGACAAGGTTGTTCTCTTCATTAGCTGCTAGTCAAAGCAAATTTTCCTCTTGTATAGGTCTAAGCCTAAGATCTCTTTGCTTTCTCTGTCTTAAGCATTTTTAAGTAATTATTAACACTGCTTGATTGATTGACTCTTAATTTCAGGACCATTGCAGAATCCTCAGATTCTGTCCAAAGATGAGATACTACAAAAGCGTAAAATATTGCTTCTAAGAAGAGCAAAAAAGTGCACTCTAGAATCTCTTACTTTTCAATTTCAGATATATCCTTTATGCTTTTTTTTAATAAAAAAAAGTGATTAATTAATAAAAAACTTTGCCATGTGGTTACTCATGTATGAAAACCTCTGAATACAAAAGACAACCAAAATAAAACCTCAGGTGAAAACAATCAGCAAAGTCTCAGGGTAAGATGAACACAGACTTCAAAATCTTTATAGATCTTTAGATAAAATAGAAATCAGCAAAACCATCAAACTAAACACCAGGTGATGCAGAAACTGGAGTTGATAGCTGGGTGGGATTTTTATGCACTGGCACAAGCAAGGTCTTCATGGTAGTGGTGTTTTGCAGCAGTGGTTAGGAAAACATTACGTACACTGTAGTTTTTGTTTTCCCCCTGCAAAGAGAGGAGGATTACCATGAATATGCATCCTCCTAAATATTAATCAAACAGTTGTTGCTCATTGGTGACACTGGTGTACAGCATATGATATGCAATTGTCAGTGTCTGAACAGCATAATTAAGAGCACATCTCAACCATTGCTCCTCCAGAACTTTCTTTGCTTTTCCTTTTCTGCTGCTGAAGTGAAGGACATATTTTACCAGCAGTTATACATTTATCAGCAGATATATTTTACCTGGCAGTTAGTTCTGACAGTTTGATTAATTCAAGTCTTCTGTTGCTCTAAATCTCTTAATTTTAAGCATATTTTATTCAGTTCCTTAATCTCAAGCTCATCACTGTACTTTCCAGGCCTTTATTTTATTCTTCCCTCTTTAACTATTTGGTTCATTTCCAGGATAAACTCTATGAGACAGGAACTTTCTTACTGCACACATTTGTTCAGAGGCATATTAATTTGAAAGGGGTACTTAAATTCTGACTGAGACCTCGAGGCACTACCAAAACACAAATGCACTGGTGTTGGTTCTTTCTAAAATGGGAAATTAATTAAAAAAGCTTTCTTCCATTTTTGTTTAGATAAAGATCCACAAATTCAGATTTAGTTTCTACTTTTTCCCTAGCCCTTTCAATACAAATGAAAATTAAAGGAAAATATAGCAGCAGAGTTCCTGATACCTAGTTCATTGGCATTAATCAATAAAGCATGGGATCCACTCTGCCTCACTGGACTTTGCACTATAATTTCAGGTGCTTACAAAGTGCCAGGGCTAGGGCAGATGAAGCTCTGTGTTTGATCATTAGATATCCCCAAGAGAAAAATCTGTTGGCACAATTTAGACATGACAACTGCTCTGGGGGCAGTTCAAAAGCATTTGCCTCCATTGACTATATTGGATGTACTTGCTTGCAGAGGTTGGGTTCTCAAGGCTACATATGTACCAGTTTATTAGATGTGTTTGGGACAATTTTCTGTCACTGAGGTTGACTCAGTGCAGCCTGTGCGCATGCTGCAGCCAGCTCTCTAACCCTCCAAATGGGATAGCTTCCTTAAAAACAATGATGGGAAAGGTTTCTCTCACCTGGGCTGTGCTGTCGTGCAAACTCTTCCTGGGAGCTATGTGGAAAAGTGCTAGGGAAAAGTTTCTGGGGTCATTCCAGCAATTAAACTCTTTAAATAACCAACTCCCAGGTTTTAGTTCCTGTCCCAGACTTTTAAACTTGCTAGCATAGGTGTAGTGTACATCTTCAAAAACCAGGATCAAGTTAGGCAAACTGGAGTTTACGCAGAAAGTCTTTCCCAGGCATAGACCTAGCCACATCTCTGAAATGGATGCTCTCTTTTTGGCAACTGAGAGAAGACAAGAATAAGATATGTAGGCTGCAACCTGAAATAATAAGAGGAGTGCCTTATTTTTATAATTCTTGTATGTAGTATTTTGAACACTGAGAAATGGCTGCTTGGACAAAGCTTGATTAGCTCAGGTCATTGCAAAAGCAAAGGTAATAACTCTGGAATATTCCTTAAAACTAAGTGGACATTTAATGCATTGCAAAATATAATCCAAGAAAAAATAGGTTTAGCAGGTTTCGAACAAGAATTTGTCTATCCAGTAATACTGGTTAACACTTAAATGGAACATTGGGAGCAGTATAAGATCTGATGTTTCAAGTTGTAAAAATATTCTTAAATTTTAAGGATTAGCATGAGACCTTCCTGGCAAGGCGATGGGGACAGATTATCTCCCATGTGCCTGCTGTGGAATTTCCTACATGTTTATCCAAAGCATCTGGTGCTGGCTGCCATCTGAAATAGGAGAGACTGAATAAGCTAAGGCTTTCTACCCCTCTGTCCCCCCCAAATGGCACTTTCTGTGCTTCCAAATTGCAATCGGGATGATTGCTTTTTGCTGATAATTTTCTCCACATCATTCAGCACATACACTGAGATTTATGATTTCTGGGGCTACTTTTAGTTGTTATTTTCCCTAGTTTTATTAAAGTGTTAGCTTAGGAACCATTGCAATATGTGTTGCAATCAATAAATCTTCAGCCATTTGCACTTACTTTACCAGTAAAATTATATTGTTATATTCTCCTAGAATGTTTGCTTATTTTTCCATTGTTTCCTCTCACTTCTTCAACCAATGATGTTTCTGATAAAGCATGAACAGCCATGGGGAGTTAACAGCAACCTCCCCTGGAGCAGTACCACTTGCATAGCTTCTGCCACTTTAAGGAAACACACGCTCAGGTAGCTTGCAGCAGAAACCAGCTCTTTTCCTTCAAACCAGTCCCACCATCTCTCAGCAATTTGCTGACAGATATGAGGATCTGCAGCTCCAGCAGATATTCAAAAGATCCGTTGCATTCCCATATTACCTCCATAAATTCCTGATTATATTGCAAAGAAATTAAATGATCCACCCAGTGACCAGGATTTTTACCCTAGTATTTGCAATAGCTGCTTTGAGCTTCCTATAACCCGCACATTCTCACCTTACGTGCATATACTAGAATACGTAGACCAGCAGAGGATTAGGGACAGAAGTGTTGAAGGAGCTGTCACTTCAGACATTTAATTACTTGGAAATACAGTGAAAGTGAAAGAAAGTGAATATTGGAAAGCCCACCTCCTAACACATCCACCCAGTCATCTCCACAGCCTGTGAATTCAACCATCAACTCCGGCAGTTAGTAACAGCTACTTTTCAATGGATGCTATCTAATTTAGCATCTTGAAACATAATTGAATTCTGGGGGAATCTGAATATGGAGCTAAAATTCCAGCTTGTGTCTCCTTGTACTTTAATATCAGTAATGTGACAGATTTGTTTGATATTTCTACTTACTGCATTATTCCAATATACCCACATGCATGCTCATCCTTTTTAAGTAGGTGAAACAGAAAATATCAAGACAAACCCAAACAATCCTGGGTTTTATGTAACATTTCAGACATGATGAAGACACAAAGCTTCTGCAATGGATTTAGGTTCCACACAGGAGCATCGTGCACCCTATTTGGAGGGGATACTCTTTGCTGCTGCAGTATCAGCTCCTCAAAATGCATCATATCCCCAAGTGCCAAATGCAGTTGTCAGTGTTTGCCAGTTTTCTAGATTTACAACAAAAGATAGGGGCAGCCACCTGC
>NW_009931298.1:87586-119334 GCF_000696875.1 Nestor notabilis | reverse complement strand
GCTGAACTGTTATATGAAGGAGAAATTAGAAAAGCAGCAGCTGGTATCAGAAGATGTAGAGCTACTAGGCTAAGAACCTGGGGATGATCTTGAATGAAAGAGTTACCTGAACAGCTGAGGGGTTTATAAATCAGAACTGAATCACAAAGGACCATCTTTAATGGTTTTAAACTTAAGCCATCTGTAATGGCTTTAAACTTAAAAATGGTTTTAAACTTAAACAGGGGAAGTTTAGATTAGATATAAGGAAGAAGTTCTTCACAGTGAGGGTGGTGAGGCACTGGAATAGGTTGCCCAAGGAAGTTGTGAATGCTCCAACCCTGGAGGTGTTCGAGGTCCGATTGGGCAGAGCCTTGGGCAACATAGTTTAGTGTGTGGTGTCCCTGCTCATAGCAGGGGGGTTGGAACTAGATGATCTTAAGGTCCTTTCCAACTCTAACTATTCTATGATTCTATGATTCTATGATCTTAAAATTAATCATCTGGTTTACAAGGCATTTTTGAGCAATGAAGGTATGTGTGTTCTCTGTCCACTGTAAAATGCATCTAAATGAATATGCTGCAAGTGCATGGCACCTAGGAGGACTAAGACCTGCATATATCACAAAGTAACAATGCAAATTTGAAGGACACCAGAAAAAAATAGGTTAATGATTATGTAATTAAGTTTCCAGCAGGCCTGTAGGATGTTGCCTCAAATCTGGATTGTATTTTGTTGCTTTATTATTACTGAAATGTCTAAAGATGATACCAAAAGGCTATGAAAATGGAAGAGAATCCATCAGTACTTCAAGTGAGATGGATCTCAACAACATTAGGAACTTAAAAGTTAAGTTGTTCAAGTCTAAGGTAAATTCCAAAGGCAGGAGGAAAGATATCCTCTGCTTACACCTACTTCTTTCTGTCCATAATAAAGGGAGTCTCCATAACTAAGATGTTTAACTTGTAAGCAGCTGTCCAGGAACAGCCCCCTGGAAACCAAATTCGGTTGACACTGGCAAATCATGAGGGTGTTCTTTTGAATTACTGATAATTCAGTCAATGTCCAGTGTTCAGTGATGGGGATGGGTAAGCCAGGCCGTGGGGTCCCAGAGTGTCTGTGGGTGAAGAGGAGGGAGTGAGAGAGTGGCTGAATGGTTCTGAGTTACAGGCTGGACTTAACCATGACAGCAGGCAAAATTAGGTGAGGAAAATCCCACTTTACATGACTAGTCTTATGAGGTAAAATTAGCTTCAGACTGTGGGGAACTTTTGTAAAAACAAATGGGAAGAAAATGGTTTCACATAGAAGTGCTCAAAAAAAAAAACCCAAAACCCAAAGCAAACCCCACTTAAAATCCCACCTTCTATAAGTCTCTTACCTCCCATTTCCAATGGATTGTTAACCTTGTTGCTAAAGCTGGGGGCTAGAAGCAGTCAGGGTAATGAAACAGTGACTTTGTCTTGGCAAAGTAAGTATGAACATGATAAAAAGAAGGTGACCCTTAGAAGCCTCATCCTTAGATGCTAGAAGTGAGAACAGATTCATGAGTTGAAAGAACAGCATATACCAACTGAGATTTCAAGGTTTTTAAAACGTCAGCACTACCAGCATCTCCCTGGAATATGGTTAGACATCTGACAAGTTAGGATGTTATTATTTTAACACTTTTTTATTTTTTCAAAATGTTTCTGTTCCAAATATATTGCTTTAAGGAGATCGTTTCATCTTTGGCTATAATTGCTATTGCTCCCAGCATGAAGAGACATCTAGATGATGGATATGCCAGAGGTGCTAGGGTAATTGCTGTCAGTATACATTGGATTTCAAACTCCAGGCCTGGCCTGAAAATGGGAGAACCATGTGCAGCTGAAGTGATGATCAGACCTCAGAGTAGGTTACGCTGAGTGAAACCGAAATGACAATCAAGTGATAAAACCCTCCAGTGATAAAACCAGAACCTCAGTAGTTCAAGCATGCAAAGAGATTTTCCAGTCTAGTTCTGAACTGTGAAGAGGTTTTTTCCCACTTAATGTTAAGACTAGTCACTTTGCAAAATCTTCTGTATGCTTGAAGCTAAGCACAAGCACTGCCTGCCACAGAAACAGATTTTGGACGTCTTAAGGTTGTATCAGGAAACAGCTCTTTTGAGATTTCATCAGACTGTCAAAGTGCTTATTGATAACAACCATTTTGAAGGACATTTCCAATTGCATTTTAACTTCTATATGAGACCCTTTCCTGTCACTCTATTAATTGTATATTCCTCTTCTTCCCTCACCCACCACAGTGAAACCAATGTGAAGTATGTGGAATCATTGCTTTTCTCCCCATGTACTTTTTTTTCTCTCTGTTCTTTTGATATACTTTCCAAGGTTTTTATTTTAATGATAGCTCCAAACCGTTTCTTGTATTTTCCTTAATCTTCCAGTACAGATCTACTCTCGGCAGACGGCTCCTCTTATTTGCATGCCAGCACAATGTTAAGCCCTTTCAGCCTGATTTGAGTGATTGACAATTTTAGTTCCTTTTAGCAGTCTGGAACAACTGATTTACCACTGTGGGTGTAACTGCTTTCTTTCTGACACTGCTAATTTACCAAATGAATTGTGTTCTTGCACATTTACTGAGATTAACAGAAATTGGAAGTTAAAATTATATAAGTCAGTTGCAAACTTATGTTGAATATTTCACTTAAACTTGTTTTTTATCTTTGCAAAAGTAGGCTCGAGGTACTACCATTAACTAAGGTATAATTGATATAGATCTGTATTGCAGTTCTGTTTCTAAATAAAAAAAATCCACCTCTGACATGTATCTAATGTTTGTGGAAAAATCAATAATATAGCAATAACTTCTTGCATGTGTCTTTCGTGATTGTTTTTCTCATTCTTTTTCGTTCTATACAACTGCAAATTAAACTGAATTAAAAACAAAGTATGTGCAGTTAGACCAGGATTAATTTCAAATTCAGGATTTAACTGAATTTACATTGAAGAAAAACAGGAGAAATGAAGAGGTAATTACTTTCATATGCTTTATTTCAGGTTTCTTTGGCTTTTGGCAGGAGCAAGGAAGGTATGGCAAACAACATGGTGATATTTTGAAATGTGTAAACAAGCGTTACATTAAGTACCTTACAAGTTTGTAGAGCTGCTTCTTGTGGCTTTGCTATGCCAGATCCAAGCTCTGTGTTCCTAAGGAAGTAGGAGATGGCTTCCTTGCTTTGCAGCGTGGCTGACCTGAAAGTAGGCAAATCTAGTTGGGGTAGGGATGAAAGCTTTGCTGAAAATTCTCATTCAACCTTAAAGAAAAAGCATGATAAAGTTGTTCTACTCCCTCTCTCCCTCCATTTGTTAAAATCCCTCTCATTTGAAAAAAATGCTTATTTTATAATTTCAAATTGACTTGTTCTATACTTACATTCAGTTATGGGGAAAAAATACTCATTTTGACATGGGATTAAAATCAGTTACATAAATGTCATTTCTCTTCCTAAGTGCTATATGTTGATACTTAAAATAAGTTTTGGTTATCATTACTTAAATTTCCTTGTTATTGTACTATGAAAACATTTCACTTTAAAGAAACTAGATTGACATTTTAGTTGGATTTCATATTTTTGATATTTAATTTCATTCATATTTTTCATTTTCATCCATGTCTCATTTGCAGGGTACTATGAAGAGAACAAGAACATTTACAATAAGAAATCTCAGACAATGTCAGCAGAGGAAGTTATAATATATAACTCCCTGCAAGAAGAAACAATAAAATAACTTATTTGTTATTTTCTAATAGGGAAAAATATTTAATAGTGAAGAAAACTGACCAAACTGACCACTTAACTTCTATATGCAAGTCATGCCTTACTGAAAGACCAGGCAAACATTTTAAAGTAAGATTTAAGGGTAGTTTTAGCATGTTATTCATGTCATCACATGTCATCCTGGAGAGTACACACCTGAAGGTGTGCACCAAGTGGAGGTAAGTGTGTTTAAGCCTTGACACTGGTGGCTGCTGTGGGCCTGGAAGAGTAATGCAAGGGACATACCTAGCAGCAACACTTCAAAGAACCAAAAGAAATGTACCCTGGGCAATAGGCTTGCTAGAAAACGCAGCTCAGTTAAAACATAGCTCTACAGAACAAAAGAAGAGGCAATTGCAGGGACCCTGTAAGCATCCCATGCTGTGAGTTTGCATTTCCATGTGTTCGCTGTTATTGTCAGCTGGCTCCATAGATAACACTGACAATCTGGTTTACTTAGGGCTGCAATCACCCTTCCGAGTGGGATGTGGACCTGTCTTCTCTAAGGAGTTGCTAATCTCTATGGTACCAATGAAGGTCTCCCCCAGTGCTTGCTGGGCTGGCAGCCCACTGCTAAGTGAGCAACATTTCCAGAGTAATGGATATGGGCAGTTGCGTCTTGGTGTAGGGTCACTTAAAAGGCACACAGCAGAATGTTTTGAAATGGACATCTGGCATGCAGTAAATGCATTTAGGAAGCAATAAACAGCTCATTTTGAATGACTTCTGCAATTGGTTTCAACACAAGTAGTTGGTAGAAAAACAAGCTTTTAGAAAGGTCATTTAGTGCCATATATAACCCATCTCTTCCAGTTAAACTGCTTAGCAGTGAACAAAGCAAATCCCAACCCATTTCTGGTCTGATAATTAATAGAGTCTTCTACTCTAGCTGGAGCAGTACAAAGAAAGTGAATGTTGTCCTTGTTATCCGGACTTAATAATTCACCATTTGTATTATCAGGGTGTCTTTAAAAGAAGCTGATTGTTGAAATCCAAGTGCAGTAGATGTGAAATATTGTATATTCTATCTTCAAGATGAACACAGAATTCACATGCTTTTAGTCAGTAATAGATTACTGACAGGCCTTGGAAAAGGAGAAAAGATTTTTGATTGTAAGATGTAATACTACAATTTTCTTTCTGATATTCCCTTCAGAGTATAAATAAAATATAAATACCAGAGTATTTAATTGTCTAACCCTTAAAAATGAAAAATGAGAAGTGTGAGCATTAGAAATGTAGGTTTCCAGTGATAAATAAAAGGATCAAATTTCTAAACTGGACAGAAAAATTGACACTTGACAAATACATGACACGTTCTAGGTTAGTGTTTGGCTATAAAGTGGTATCTCTCTGGATGACGTAAATTTGTAGTGATGAGCAGGAATACGAGGAAAGTCAAAAACTAATCCTGTCTGTGCCCTTCCCACATCCCCCAAATTACAGGATATTTCTGCTGAAAGAACCTGCAAAAAGGTAGTTAACACTGACCTTAAATGGTCATAATGGAGTCTGTAAGTTAATGAGCTATTGAAGCCAGCAATTGCTATTTGAAGTCATCTGTCTCTAGACCTTGGCACAGCCTCACATGAGGTATGACTGTGCTTGTAGCTTCTGCAGTTACAGCCAATCTGAATTTCACTAATTTACTGCAAATAGCATCAGAGAGTTTAGTGTGGGCCAGTCGATCAGAGGCTTAAGGTGGACACTTCATAAAATGGTTCAGCAATGCCACAGACACCCTCCATGGCCTCTTAAGCCATGTAAGTCAGCGCAGGGCTGTTAAATTGAGACACTACTGTGTGTTCAGAAATCCTGTGAGTCTCGCATTGCTGGGAGATGGCGAAATCCTCTGGGCAAGCATACTTCTCTGCTAACCAGAGCTGCATGCTCCTTTTGGCTGCAGCTGGTAGTGGGGGACTGTGCTAGCTGGAGCTGCTGTCCAACCTTTTCACAGGTTCCTGAATAATTTCTCTAGCAGATACATCTCTAAAAGCATCCAGCTTTAGACAGAAATATGAACATAGTATCAGAGCGTTTAATTTTCTGATGAAGCCTACCAAGGGCTTCATTGAGCCAACAGCAAAATTTGCAGCAGCACTGATCAAACCCTAATAATCAAGCCCACATGCAAAACCCGCAGGCTGACTAGTGTGCATACTAGTCAGGTGAGCCTCCTTTTCCCTTGCTTTACTCCTTAACATCAGAACTTTGTCCTTTAACATTCACAGCCTGCCACACAGACTGATGAGACATACAGCTGAGACAGAGGGTCCATGCCGAACCCTTTACAAGGGATTACTGCTGTTCAAGGGCTGGAGACTGCCAGCCAGGGGAAGGTCACCTGTCTTGTTGGAAAAGTTAAGCATTTCATTGAACACGGAGATTGGCGAGTAACATGTCGGTGACTTTGTCGCACCTACGTGAAAGTTTATATGCATTAAATCATCCTGCACTTTTCCATCTTAAAGGAGGATCAGGTTGGGCTGAACACCTTTCAAAGTGAAGCCACTCTAAGCAGAATGGTGACAGTAGTTCAAAGTTGTTCTATCTTGTTAAATCAAAACTTGAAGTTTTGTGAGTGCAATAATTAAATAAGGGCACAGCTCTGAATTGCATCAGGCCATCCCAGAACCTTTGAAAGTTGGTGGCATATTGAAATTTTTTCGATGCACATTAAGTTGCTGATCAACATTTTTCATTGAATATAAAACAAATAATTTTTTAAAAAATGTTGTGTCCTTATTTAAAATTGAGCAATATTAGAAATATAATTATAATAGAAGCTGTAGAAGATTATAATTGTAAAAGATGGTGCATTTTTCTAGGACACTTTTGTTTCTTGCAGCCCACATTTTTGGGAGAGCAGCACCTTATTGACAGTTTCATTATCTGTCAAAAACAAATTTACAAAATTTGTTGGATTAGAGGTGCAATATAAACAATTATCTGTTTGATTTCCAGTACTTTCAACAGACCCTTTGGAAGCAGGGAGTTTTGGGGGGAAGGTGGGAGTTAGCTGACCTTTATCATGAAGGAACTGCACATATACAGACAGGTTGTATTCCATTTCCAGATATAAATATCAACCTCAGGTATTAGACAGATTAGATCACCTGAAGAAGTCATCAACATGTCTTCTTGTCTGCTAAAAATTATTGTAATGATTCTGTGCCAAACATTTTCTTGGCACAGCCACAATGATTTCAAAGACCATTTTGGTTGGAGAAATGCCTGTTTCCAATTGTACAAACACTTGCAGAAGTGAATGCAGGTAAGCTAGGAATGGAATGGATCTGCTAAGTACAGTAGGTGAAGGAAATTGAGATGGGGTCCTCACACAGCAGGTCCTCACACTAATTACAACGTGGGAAAAATGAGTGTGAGGATGGATGACCTTCAAAAAAAGCAGCTCTGCTTCTTCTGCTTGCTTAATTTATCCACAATTATGTCAATTCAGCTATATCTTAACAATAAATATTCCCTTCTATGCTTGAAAAATCAAAACATTGTCAGTTTGGTTCTAGTAGGCATTGTTGTGGCCTAACCATATCTTATCACTTGGACAGCTAATAAATACCTCTTACTCAAAAAAAGGCAAGCTTTTAAAATCTTTGATCACCTGGGGGGGATTTTTCTTCCAGAAAACTGGCACTGCTTTTCACCCTTAAGAATGGAGTCAAGGAGGCACCTAGTAAGTCAAGGAAGCAGCCTGAGCTCACCATCTGCATGTGACAAGGACACGCAGGAATAAATGTTGTCCTCAGGCTGTGATGTGTTTTCCGCTCCTCAGCCACCTCCCCTGAAATGCTGAGAATAAAGATGGAGAGAAAACCTTATAGACCTGTCAGAAGGGGCAATGTGAAACTGTAGCTCTGAACCATCTTCAGAAAGGAAATTAAGGTACCTGCCTGTATCCATAGACCTCCCCCTTGTCAAGACCCACATTTTTATAAACACTAAGCAAAGAGTAAAATTAGAACAAACATTTGACATGGGAGGTGGACATGTAGGGGCACAGACTTCAGCAAGAAACAAGGCACAGAGAAAGAGGGGGCTTGGTCCTCATGTTGATCCTCACAAAAATGTTTTCCCTCAAGAAACAATGCTCTGCACAGAACTGACCCCTATTTTCACTCTGATCCCTCAACATACTGAAAACAACTGCTTAGTGCATGAGAAACAAACAGTGGGTGAATCAAGAGTGTGAGAGTGGACAATATCAGTAATATCATAATGCTAGGCAATAAACTGATGTCACTCACTGATGTTATAAGTGATTAAATCCTACACCATATTGATAGTCCTGGGCACTGGGTACCCTAGCCTGTTGGGTGACACTCAGACATGCCTGGATTCACAGGTAAGACATGGGATGTCTCTGAGCCTCTGTGGACATCCATGGTGTAGGATATCAGTGTATCAAGGTAGGCATCTGAGTCTCACTTCAGAAAAAGTAAAAATTGCCATCTTTAGAATTCAATTAAAAAAAAAGACACCTAATATTGATTAGAAAAATTATTGTAAAAGGAGACAAGAGGTACTAACTCATAGATTTTCTGCATTGCCGAATTCTTGACTCAGACACAATGAATCACACCGTCAATGTCTCTGTGTGTGCATGGGTTTCCCAAAAGCATTAGTTGCAGTAGATTTATTCAGAATGTAATTAACTCATGTGAAGACTACTCATCTGGCCACAAAGAACAGCAGCTCTGGTCACTCTCAATAAATCAATAAATAAAAATGGGCAAAGGTTGCAGTAGGGTCTAATTTTGTAAAACTGTATAGTAGATCATTCTCCAAAGAAGAAAGTGGAGAATGTGTGTCCCCCAGGAGCCTGACTCTGCATATATATTTGCGTCATGCTGCATAGGTGTGTAGGGTTACCATTTGCTTTTTTGTTTGATTGCCTTCTTTCTTCAAAAAAGTCATTTATGGTTCTGTGAGCCCAAGGGTTCCAACTCTTGACCATCATCAGGAACTGTGAACAACAGACCGCTTTCAGACTGACCTCTTGACAGAAGTGGGCTTAGTGTGATGGTGCACCTTATCAGCATTCTCTTTCCCCACATTCCCAGCAATAATCTTTGAATCCATCAGCAACCTCTGCCAGGTAGCGTTCTGCCACTGTCAGCAGCTGCTACCATGTGAGCTATGGTGTTTTAGTGAATTAAGATACTACTTCAAATATTGCTTGTCTTGTAAATCCAATCCCAAAACACCTTTTTTTTTTAATGTTTATTTTTAATCAGGGATTATAATTTCTTGAAATTACCTTTCTTTGTTTTTTTTTTTTTTAACTGCTGCCACAGCTCACAGAGGGATTGCTCTGTTTCTCCTTTGGTCTTCACGAAGGGCACAGAAACAGCGGGTCTTTAGTTCCTCTGCTGAGAGCTACTGCAGGAAAGACAGCGAAAGGGAGAAGAGAAGCAGAAAGCACAGTAATTAACATTAACTGCAGGCACATACGATGAATGTTATTTATATAATAGCATTTAACCAACAGCAGCACCCTCATAACGAAACGGGATTAGAGGGAATGTTGTGGCAAATGTAAGGAGCTGCTGTTGGCGGAGAATGATGTGCTTCTGCAAAAAGGCTCTCTTCAAGAGAGCCTTTTGCATCACAGTTGCAAAAATAACAGTAAGAGTGAAAAAAAATCTCCTGGGTACAAATACCAGACTTCAGCTGAACCTAGATAGCACCTTTATGAATATTACAAGGACACTGACATCAGCAGTGTATTTTCTATGTATCGCAGTCTTAAAATTGTTAATAGGACTAAAGGAACTAGCTGCAAACCAAGTTTCATTATCTGTATCTTACTCTAATATCCAGACCATATAAAAATCACCAAAATAGTGTTTTAAATGTTTAAGCCTGTGGATGTTTTTGTGAAAACTATCCTTCAGTACTACCTCTTCCAGTAAAAAATGCAAGCAAAAGGAAATTGTCCCAAACTTTTTTTCTAAAGGCCAGAGAAACAGACAGCTTTTATTCTAAGTGCTTGCACTGCTGTTCATATGCAGCCTACAGGAAATCAGGTCTGTGAGGGTCACATTCTTAAGTCATTTTTCTGTGGCCACCTAATGGTTTGTACAAGTCACTTTTCCATGCTGGTCCTGGAGAACATTAGGAATGTTCTGTTATACAAGCTGTGGCTCCAGCTCTACAGAGACATGTGTGATATACTAAATTTAACCCCCTCCAAGTATCTGTAGCTTCAATGAGAGTATTTATTTGAGCAGAATAGTTCACCAGTTGTGATTTAACATGGCAGGCAGCTAAGCACCACACAGCCATTTGCTCACTCCCCCCCAGTGGGATGGGGAAGAGAATTGGAAAAAAGGTAACACTTGTGTGGTAAACTGAGATAAAGACATTTTTATAAGACAGAAAAGGAAGGGAAAATAATAATAATGATAAAAGAACATACAAAACAAGCGATGCACAATGCAATTGCTCATCACCCACGAGCACTCAACCAGACCTGCAGCAGCAGCCACCAGCCCTGGCAACTCCTCCCAGTTTTATTGTTCAGCATGGTGTCCTGTGGTATGGGATATCCCTTTGGTCAATTGGGGTCAGCGTCCCCTCCCAGCTTCTTGTGCACTCCCAGCTTCCCAGCTTCCTCACTGGCAGGGCAGCAGAAGCTGAAAAGCCCTTGAATCTGTGTAAGCCCTATTCATCAACAACTAAAACATCAGTATGTTATCAACATTGTTCTTACCCTGAAACAAAAACTGAGCTCCATATCAGCTACTAGGAAGAAAATTAACTCTATCCCAGCTGAAACCAGGACAACCAGCTATAAAAATAAGCATAGCTGAGCTAGTTAATTATAATTATTGTGAGTTACTATTATGTATGTATTTGTTAAGCATCTACAATTTGCTTAGCACTAACCATCACCAGACACATTAAAAGAATGTGAGGGTCAAATCTAGGTGCCATTAAGTCCAAGGCAAAAATATTTTAGACTCCAATGGGGTCATTGTTTCAGTCTTGCAATCTCTAAGATGGATCTGAAAATAAAGTGCCCCAGAAACTGTAACTATACTTGATCGAATAATGAAAAAGATATCAAACTATTTGTCAAATGACAGAAAAAGTTACCCATAAATGAATCTCACATTGTTTTTCTTTTTGGTGGTTACATGCTTCATTTAAACACTTTTAAGAACCTTGTGATGTTCTGATGTAACAGTCTTTTGGTATTTCTGGACTAAAGTGCATACCCAGAGTGCATACCCAGATGCACAAGATGTTTATATGGTATCAAGAACAGGAATAGGAGGGTGAATATAAGATAATACCTTCACAGAATCAAACAGCATGGTTTCATCTGCTCTGCTGTGAACAATATTGGCTATTCTGCAGGAAGAGAAAATTTCCAGCTGATATTGCTGGCAACAGCAGATCTGCTTTGGGGCATACATTCCCTTCACCACCTCTGATGAAGAAATAGCAAATTCCAGAGTTTAGAAGCAATGACATTGATGGCAGTAACACAGGTGTGTAACAACCTAAACTCCTCCAGCTTCTGATTCCACCTTCTCTTCTGATCCACAGATACATTGTTCATCCCTACACTACAGAACAGTACCCCCAAATATACAGGTATGTATTTCCAAATCACCTCATGGCAATACTGAATGTTAATTCTGCAAAACACTATGCAACACAGCTATATAATCCCAATGGTTGCTTGCAAAAGAGGAACAGGAATATGTGTCTTGGACAGGAGCTGGGGATAGGCTCAGTTACAGATTGGCTTGAAAAGATCATGAAACTATTCTGTGATGATAGTGGGTCTAAGAAACAATGTCCCTATTGAGGCTAGGGCTTTTTGCAGACTATCAAGCTAAGAATTTGAGCTTCCAGGCTCCCCTTTTGACTGCTTTCTGTGAATCTCCCTGGAAGAGCATGACTAAGAGGTCAGGGATGGAGTGGATGTTTTCTGAAATATTCACATGCTCACAACTGGATACAGACGTCCTTTATTCACTGAGAATCCACTCCAGTAGTCGCAAGAATGCCTGTTCAATTTTCAACCATGTAGGGTGACAGCATTTGGGGCAAGGCTTGATTCTAACAGATATTTCTACTAGAAATTCTGATGATGATGATTTTAGATATTTTAGAGAAGGTTATTTAAATTTAGATGGTTTAGAAGGGCAATTTGTGCTAATATTATTTTGAAAGTATAATCTTCTTCCAGTGCAAATTAAAATGGCTTAATTCTTGGCCGTGTAGATTTCAGCATTATGTGCTGCTGTATTACCCACAGGTATGTGCAGTTGTTGAAATCTTTCTTTCCTAGCAATAAGCTTATACAATGACATACGCATCTTGTACTAAATTAAAGTTTATTTCACAAGAGGAGTAACCCTCTGCTAAGAGGGTGAGTTTTTTTTGTCTTGGTAAATTGGGTGTTGTGACTGATTTTAAAAACAGATGCAGCATTTTCTGAAAGCTCAACTAAATACCAGAGAACATCAGTTTTATTTAAAGAATTGTAAGCTTTTGGCAGTAAGAGTTTTGATGTGTAGATTTTTTTGAAAATGTTAATTGCATATGATAGATTAGCTTTTCTGTATTTATTGTGGAGTCCAGCAGTCTAATGTTGATGGAACGCTCATGGTGTCTACTGAATTCTTGATGAAATTAAGTCTGAAAATCCATTTTGGAATTCAGATGCATCATAAGAACAGCGTAGTTTTGGTTACACAACTATGTAAAAAGATCTGGTTTAAGTGGATCATGAAAGGAGTTACATGACAGAATGAGGGCTGCTTTCAACCAGTTCATCCCCTATTCTGTATTGACATTGGGGATTGTCCCAACTCAGGTTCAGGACCTTGCACTTGGCCTTTGTTGAACTTCATCATATTCTTATGGGCCCGCTCCTCAAGCCTCTCAAGGTCCATCTGGATGACATCCCTCCCCTCTAACATATCAACTGCACCACTAATCTTGGTGTCATCTGCAGACTTGCTGAGAATGCACTCAATCCCACTGTGTATGCAGTTGATAAAGATATTAAGTAATATTGGTCGCAGTAGAGACCCTTGATGGACACCACTCATTACAGTTTTTCACTTCTACATTAAGCCATTGACTGTAACTCTTTGGTTGTGGCCATCCAGTCAGTCCCTTATCCATCTAACAGTCCATCCATCAAACCCATAGTTCTCTAATTTAGAGGTAAGAATGTTGTGGGGGACTGTGTCAAAGGCCTTACAGAATTCTATGTAGACGACATCTGTAGAAGTCTATGTAGATGATATCCCTTGTCCGCTGGGATAATTTTTATGAATTTTCAGGTTTCTTCAGTGAGGATATCACAGTTAGATATGATAGACTGTCCTAGTTCCACTTCTTTATGAAATCTGAGGAGCAGGTAAAAAGTTCGCATGGTGGGAGTGTGAGAGAAGATTGCAATTGACTCATACAAAAGAGCTTTGCTGACCTTAGCAAGAACTATGATAAGACAAGCCAAATGTTTACCCTGTTTTGATTTACTTTTCCTCCACGTTTTAAAAGTTGCCAAGAAGGAAAAAATAAAAACAGACTGTTACAGAATTAAAGACTATTACATAAGCACAAGGAAACTGTTAACTCTATGTGCGAACTCAATTCTGGCACTGCATAGCTCCTGTATATTTGGAATTTTTGCAACTATGGCCTTGTATTGCAACTTTCTGCATTTAAATTCTTAATTCTAGATGGAATGTTAAGAATTCAGTTACTATGCTCTACACAGCATGAGTTAACTAAGAATTGCTGGTTTAAAACTTGAAATTCAAAACCTGATCATACCTGGAATAATTATGACAGGAGACATAAAAGCACACCTTTGACATCAAGACAACAGTTTTTCACTTTTGCAGTTCTGTATTTCAGTATCTTTGTCTGTTGACACTATTATTTTGTTGGAAAACCAAACTATGGCTTTCATTGCAAAAAGGTAAGGCCACAAAACTGTAAGCAGTTTAAGATTTTAATCCACAATGTAGGGGACTGATGGTAGGCATCACAACCTATTTTATAATACATGAGCAAGTGATCTTTCAACTAATTTTAAAAGACTAAGCTTCAAAATTGACAAAGATTTTTAAAATTATAACTTGTGCAATTAGACTGGGTAACACATTGCCACGGGGAATTGTTAAACTCACACCTGGGTTAGATGCAGAAAAAAATGTCCTTTTCTGATTCCAGTAACAAGGTTGCTCAACACTTAAAATTAATTTTATAATTAATTTTGTCCTTTCTTTTTAAGTCAGGGATAAAAACATTCACGACTTCAGCCTTTCAGGATGGGGTCTAATACATACCATATTTTTTACCTGCCTTTCTGTACAATAATTGCTACTGATTACCATCAGAAACAGATTACAGGGTAAAAGGGATGTGGCATCTCACCTCTTAACTGTTCTGTAGAATAATTCTATGGTGTGAAGTGCTGCTCCAGATAAAGAAGGGCAGCAGAATACAAATGAACTTGGTATCTGTCCCTGAGCTTTGATGAAAGTTTCTGGTAAGGAACCAGAATTGCTGACTTTATTGGATGCACTCAACTGGCATGCTTGGAGCAGCTGCACACACCTACCTTATTTGTGGAGTGCTTTAGTTCTTACTTCTTATTGTATTTTATTTACTTTGAGAGTTTAGTAGTTTTATAAATATGAAGAGCTTGTACATAATATTCATCTTATATTAAAAAAAAAAATAAATCCAAGAGGTAGGTATTTTGTGAAATTCCTCTCAGGATGCATCTCGTATTGTGGTGCCATTCTCATAACAGCTTGTGGATGGTGGCTCACTGCAGTAATGATTTGTCTGTAGAAACTGTGATTCAATTAGAAATGGATTTTTAGAAGTCAATCAAAGACCGTGAATAAAGACAGAAAATATAATATGGGATTTTTTAAGTAAGTTAAGGAGTGTACAAACATATTAGCACTGAAGATACAATTACTGTATTTTTCTATTTTATTTGTTAAGTGGAAAAACAGTTATATTATTGAAATTGGTGTATTTGTTTAATTTTGCTAATCTGACTGTAAGCTACACTGGAGCAGGTACTCACCAAAGGGACTGTAGTCTGTGTAGAAGTCCATGCTGGGGCAGGTGCAAGAGGAGAAATTCATTGCAATGTTAAACTCTATGGCCTGGTCCAAAAGGACCAGGGCTGGGGTTTGCAATGCTTGTACTTTTAAAATATTTTAACACACGCTTTAAGTTCATAGAGTCATAGAATCACAGAACCACAGAATGCTTCATGTTGGAAAGGACCTTAAGACCGTCTAGTTCTAATCCCCCTGCCACGGGAAGGGACGCCTCACCCTAGACCATGTCACCCAAGTTGCACTAAGTTTCAGTAATCGCCTAAATAAATGGAGGATAAACCTTACAAGAAGCAGTTCAAGTGCAGCCCTGACCTATCCTGAGCTGGCTCTGGTGCCCAATAACTCCTTGCAACTTACCACCTCTCCTGCCCTGAATAATCACCATCACAGGTAGAGAGTAAGACATGGACTAAATGAACTCAGTGGACATACTGTGGACAATTTACAGAGGTGCTTCACAGATTAAGCGAATGACATTGTGTATCGTAAGAGTGAAAAAAGTATCACAAAAGATGGGAAGATGGGAGGGGGGATAGTGATTAATGAGCAACTATTGGATAGTGTGGGACCTCAGCATGAAGTAAATAGTATGGAATAAGGGATGGAGAATATTTTGGGTTTTGCTAGGGTAGAATTACTTTTCTTCACAGTAGCTTTTATGGGGTTATGGTTTGTATTTGTGATGAAAATAGTGCTGATAACACAAGGATGTTTTAGGTACTGCTGAGCAGTGCTTACATAGAGTCAAGGCCTTTTCTGCTAGTCATACAGCTAGTAGGCTGGGGGTGCACAAGAAGCTGGGACGGAACACAGTCAGGACAGCTGACCCCAACTGACCCAAGGAATATCCCACATCAGATGATGTGCTCAGCAATAAAAGCTGGGGAAAGATGGAGGAAAGGGGGGGACATTCAGAATGCTAGCATTTGTCTTTCCAAATCACCATTACAGGTGAAAGAGCCCTGATTTCCTTGAGATGACTGAACATCTGACTGCCAATGGGAAGTAGTGAATGAATTCCTTATCTTGCTTTGTGTGTGCAGTTTTTGCTTTACCCGTTAAACTGTCTTTATCTCAACCCACAAATTTTCACACTCGTGAAAGCGAGCAAGCAGCTGGGTGGTGATTAGCTGCTAGCTGGGGTTAAACCATGACACTACACTAGAATGTTAATTCCCACTCTTCTTGGCTTTGTGAGCAGTGCTGACTCCAAGTTCTGCAGCTGTTGTGGTAAAAAAAGTGTGAAATTTCATCTTTTAGCCTTGTTCCATGAATGGCTTTAAAAATAATGGACTGAAGCTTTAACTTTGCATCATGAGATGACTGAGGATTATTAAGTTTAAGCTTAATATGCTTAAGCACAGGCCAGTTGCATGACTTGGAGCCTCTGTGAGCATTCCACGATTCCTCTTCAGGCACAAGTAGTCACAGTTGATCCAGCCCTGAGGTTAGAAAAACTTTGCAGGTATTTCTCAAAGGAAGGTGCAAAACTTGTTAGGAAGGTGGAGGAACACTTCAGCATTGAGCTGCCTTACACAAAAATATTCCGATGATGTCAAGAAATCAGAATATATTGAAGAATATTGATTTGGACTAAGAGTTTCTTTTTAATTTATTTGCATGTTTTACTGACATGTTCAAACAACACCACAGAGATTAACATTTTGATGAAGAGAAATATAACTATTACAGAATAGGAAAATTCCAGTAAAACATTCTTTAACATCTCCACCCAAAGGGTAATTCCTTCCCAAGGAGATTTACTCCCTCTTACACTCACACGTAGTTATGCCCAATATGATTTCTATCCATTGTGGACTCTGTAATATTAATAACAACTGTAATTACATTGTGCCTTCTGACCCCAGTTTAACATAACACATTTGAGTTCATGTACTAAGTAAAATGTTTAATCTCAAGCATGCTGAGGGAGGAGCAGGTGTTCTCAATATCTTACCTCCAAATGTTTGCCCTATGGCTGGTTTCCTCTTACACACCCATTTATTATAAAGCTGATGGAACTCGCTACTCCTGCCTCTCTGAGCTTCTTAAGTAGCACCTCCGGCATCAGCCTTATTAAAAAATAAAATCAAATGTGAAAGAAATAGGGCAGGTGGATGGTCATAAGCACTTAGTGCTATTTAGATTACACAACTCCTTAGGTATTAAAGGTCCTTTCCACCCTAAGTGACTCTGCTTCTATGATTCTATGTCCTCACATTTAACAATGAGCATTTGGTACCTGCAAGTATATAATCACCTCAGCTCATGTCATAAGTTGGCTTAACAGCTTAAATCATGGTTCTTGATGGATTAACAGGAGAATGCTTGTCTCTTCTGACTAAATACAAAGGATAAGGGTCCAGGTTTCCTTTTTTTTGAAAGATTTTTAAGACTGCTTCATTCCTGAACCTGCAAGGGCTAGTCAAGGGATTTCATGTAATAATGTGAGAAATGCACTTGGTACAAAACTTGTGTCACCATGTGCAGAAAGGTAAAACACAGGTCACTTTCTTTTTAGCAGAGAATTATTAACATAAAATAAAACTGGATTCTCATTCTGCATCTTCAAGGTTCGAAATAATGAGAGTGAAACCCTTGAAAAGTTATTAAAACTGAATGGAAGCAGATGCTTATTATGCACAACTGACATGTTTGTGAGACTACCTAGAAATCGATACCACTTGTATGCTTGCAATGCACTTGGAGCTTTCCCAGGGCTGACCTATGCTTTAAGGCCAGAAATGACTGCTATCCCTGCCACCGCTGACCCCAAACACAACACAGACTGGAGAATATTGCTTGGTAATACCTGAATAAAGGTCATAATTCCTGGTTGAGATAGAGCAGTTGTCCTTCAGAAAGCTATCTAGTCTTTATTTGGAGACCATAAGTGATGAGGAATACATGAAATGCCTGGAAAATGAACCATTGTAAGAAGTTATTTTCATATAAAATTTAATTTTAATTCAAACTACTAAATTATATGTTGTCTGCTGGGATGAATCTTCATCACTTGAAAATAATCACTCAAAGGCAGTATTTGTACACTGAGCAAGTAACCTCTTTTCCCTCCCTTGGATACACTAAAGAAATCAAACTTTTTTATCCTCTGGTTGAAAACACGTTTTTTCTGAATGTGACTGGTTCATAAAACTCTTGTCAGCCTTTTCTAATATCCTTTTTAGCACAGACACCAGAACTGACAGTAATGTTCTCATTAATGCCAAGGAGAGCCACACTACTATCACTTTATAATTTTCCTTGTTTCCACTTCAGAAGTTCCCACGGGTTCTTTCCACTTAACAGTGCTGGAAATGGGTGCTCAATTGGTTGAGTACTGTGACCCTGAATCCTCTTCAGTGTTACCGACTGCTAAAATAGAATCTCA
Source organism: Nestor notabilis (assembly GCF_000696875.1). Classification (NCBI taxonomy): domain Eukaryota; kingdom Metazoa; phylum Chordata; class Aves; order Psittaciformes; family Psittacidae; genus Nestor; species Nestor notabilis. Next base: position 101,017 of record NW_009931298.1, on the reverse strand, counting down.
TCCTATAAATGTGACTCATTTCCATGTAGCTGAATATATTAAAATGTGAGTTGCTAAGTACTATTTATAATGAATCTCAGATCACTCTGTAGAACTAGCCTGCTCTTAGCATTATTTACTGTTCCCCAGATTTTTCTTCAGCTGCTAATTGTCTATTTATTCAATTTACCATCAATGTCCCATTAGTTACCCCTCAGACTATTCCATGCATGACCCATCTGCTCTCACCAAAAAGAAGTTATATTCATCTTAGTCCTTTTTCTTTCTTAAGTTCATCCCTTACTTCTATTAATATTCCTTTGTGCAATCTGAAGTCTTTCTTCTTTCACTCCGGGAAGCCAGTCTCCAGTGCTATGCCTGGCAAAGACAGTGACTGCAATGGGTGGGGAAATCTGTTTTGTTTATTTTTAACTTGCTTTTTTCCCCTCTGCAGCTGTTCTAACTGATTTGGAAATGACCTTCAGGGAGTCAGCAAGCACCCTCTATACCTATCCATCATAACTTGGCCCTTCTTTTATTCTGTCTCATCAAGCCAACTAAAGCATTTTTCAGAGGATATAGCCTTTTATTTCCAGTATTTTCCACATGGCAGTGCAGTAACAAGGCTGGCACAAGACCCACTGCAGGGAATGAAACTTGTCCTAAACCCAGCTAAGCCATTTTCACAGCCCAAAGCTTAGCCAAAAATTTATTGTGAATTCTCTCTGCTGTTCCATTGTCCAGCCAGTTTACTGCAGCCCCCATGTCAGAACTTTTTTCCCTCACAAGGGAAAATGGCATAGTCGAAGGGAGATGCTGCTGTGACAGCACAACAGGAGTACTTGGAGATCTTCCATTTCTGTCTGTAGGCTAACACTCTTTGTTCTAGCCAAGCGACGTATCCTCTAACTAGAAGTTAGCCACAAGTGGATCTTTAAACATCACACATGGACTACTCAGAAATATTTGACCATGTGTTGACACTCACATTGCAGCATCCCATTCATATGCCAGTGCTCACATACTTGGCTGAGCTAATGTGCTGATACTGCAGTCCAGCTAGATGCACCCTTGACTCTTCTCAGCTGTGTTCACAACATACCTCACCCTCCACAAAAAAACAGTTGAGGGATCTTTTCTTCTTACAGAAGGAATTGAAAAATTCACCTGAGAGCATCATGACCAGCATGCAAATCCATTTGTGCCTGGTTTAGAGAAAAGATTTTGATTCCAAATTACAACAGGTATTTGTAGGAGTTATCTTCTATACAGGTCTTCAGGAAGGGGCTGGTGCTCATATCCTCAGTCCCAGGAGAGAGTTTACACTCTTGGCTGTAGCAGAGCATATCCCTAATCTTCTGATGGGACTGCCCTTCCAAGCAACAAAAGATCCACAACATGTGAAAGGGCCAGAAATGAGCATCAGAAAAGGCCAACGCTCAATCTTAGGAGTCTGAAATGGTAGAAGTAATCCAGATTCCTGGTCTCTGCCGCAGGTAATGTTGATACATGTTATGTGATGGCTTTTCTGTGTAAGCTGCAGAAACAAGGATGCAAAGCAGTAATTTTGGAAACACTGAGCTGTGTTTTGTAGCAGCTGTAGGCATCTTCCCTCAAAACAAGGTTTTGAACTAGAGGAGATATAAACGTTTGCCAAAATTCCTTACTTGGGGTATTCAAGCACTGGAAAGATGAAGAATTTTACTGTTCTGTACTAAATATTTGTCTTTGTTAGCAGTAAAGTGACCTTCATTGAGTGTGCAGAATTTCTATTGCTGTTTTTAGTTAGCTTAACTTTTAAAGTAATTGAGAACACTGCACGCTGTTCTGGGGCCTTGGGATGCTTAGAAGGTAAGCATTATAGCATCGACATGGTGGGGTGTGCCCAAATCCTGTGCTGGCTCCAACTTCAACCAAAGCAGGAGAAAAGCAGGTCAAGAAGGGGTAGTAGATCTGCCTCAAACTGGGGAAAATTATGGTTATGAAAGGGAAGTCCCTCCAGCTGGGATGCATTAGGGCAGGATGATGTAAGGATGAGACTGAAACAGATTTTTTCCCAAAGAAGGAGCTGAGACACAGAAGGGGAAAAAAAATAAGAAGAAAGTTTTTATTGTGAGAAATCTTTAAAAGTCACACAGGCATAGTAAGGGCCAAGGTAAGAGTATCTCTCATGATCATTTCTTCTTCTGAGTCGCAGAATGATTCCTGAGAAAAAAGAAATATTTTTCCTCAGTCTGAGGTGGTCCAGGTGTTAAAATCTCTCCTGTCTCCATAGTCCTTAAATTCTTCTTACTGCTCGCTCTCTTTTCACTCTTTTTATTTATCCCTAACAGCCATCTGGCTCAGCTTTCACAAAGCTGCTCAATACCTCGCTGAGTAGGGCCTCAGACTCCCTTATTCACATCAAGATTTTTAGTGAGACACTATTTATAGGGGTTTTCTATTTGTAAAAACTACTGGAGCTTGGAAACAATAACTGTTTTTTTCAAATTTTTTTGCCATTGTAATAAAAATAGCAGACTGCAACAATGACCCCACTCTTCTATATTAATTAAATTAAAGAAAAACAGTAATTCTCTGATTCAAACATGGGAAAAGGGGGAATTTAAAGCTACGGTTGAATAGGCTTTAGTGCAAATAAGCCGACCATGTCTCAGTTAATCCTTTGTGCTGGGGAACCGGAACCTTTTACAAAATGTCTCCAACTTCAAACTAGAAGCTTATGTGAATTTCCAGGACTTCTACATTCTCAAAATGGTGCCTGGTATTTTAACCTTAAACCAGAGATGGTTTGTTGAAACTCTGAGTGCACTGTATTTCTCTCATAGCAGTTTCCTACCAAACCTCGCCCTTCCCAAAACTCCCATCACCTCTGTTGCCACTGGCTGCATTCGTAGTGGTAAGTAAAACTTCCTAGGATTGCTCTACTGGCTCTAACGACAAATGGTACAGAAAGGCTCATGTCTATACAGCTTAACTCTCTTAAACCTTCCTCAAACTGCCCACGGAGAACGTTTCCTGGCCTGAGCTGGCTGCCCGATTGTCCCCATGATAGCACTAATTGCCTGAGACAAAAACTGTGCCTAAAATTTCACAGTATGAATGATGGTTGCATTCATATTGTGCTCAGGCCCATGCACTGACCTTGCTCAGTTTATCAGTTTAATTGTAACCATTATGGCCACATCCAATTCTCCAGAGGCTGCTGAATGACTTTAAGTAAGGTTGGGTTTATATACTTAACACTGGATGTGAAGTCACCTGAATTACAGTCCTTTAGTCTCTCTTTTAAAAAATGCCCACAAACAAACAAAAAACCCCAAACCTTTTCCTGAATATGTAAGGGTGGGGGTTTTTTCTGAACTTTTTGTGATTTTGTTTGAACATTTTAAAATTTAGATACTGGAAATGAGTTGAAAAGAAAGAACCTAACCATTCTAAAAAACACATGAATAAAAATAATAAATGATAAGTGCTACATAAGGAGTTCATAGTTTTGAAAACAGGAGAAAAAATGATATCTCTTATATGAAACGTTAACAAACAAACAAACCTAAAGGTGCATATTTGGCCACTGATGACCCTTTGACCACTCCTGAGTCACCGTATGTTCTGTTGGTTAAAAAAATATTCGAATTATCACATAGGAATATAGGAATGACAGAAGAACTACTTTCTGTCTCACCAAAAATTATTTTTTGGGGAGTGATTGTTGCCAGATTCTGAAAATGCCCTTTCATCCTCATCCCCAGAACTGGCTTCAGCAGTGACATGACAACTGCTAAATGGGGAGGTGAACAACCCCAGGTGGACAGAGGTCAGCTTGTACCATGAAAGCAGAGGCTTGATACGCCTAAAATTGCTGATTTTGCTTTTACAAATATTCCGCCCCCCAGCCTACAAATGAAACTTTGGAGCACAGAGTCCCATATGTAATTATTTCTTCTGTTTAAACAAACGTCACTAAGAGATTCTTTTTCCTTTTTACTTTTATTATCTTCTTGTTATTACAGCTTCACCCATGGTATTTCCAAAAAGAAGAAAAAATTTGTTAACTACCTTGCTGGATATGGATGGTGTGATTTGAACTCCTAAAAGGCCTGGAGAAAGCTGATTTTACATATTGTGGGGCTAGTATTTAGTTGGTAGGTCACAATACAAGAAGCAGAAGAAGAGATGCTGATACTACTGCTTCCCTCTGCTTTGCAAAACATTGTGGCTGTGAACATGTGTGTCTCATTCTAGCTTGCTCAGCATTTATTTTGGCAGTGCCAATTTTTCCTGAAAGATATCTTAGCCCTTAATTTTAAAGACTTTTCTATAGTCAGACACTCCTGGACTAGAGAAACAGGTGATTTTCTATCACCTACAGCTCATTTTCAGGTCAGCAATAGACAAGCATCCATCAAACTTGCATATTGCCAGCACAACAGCCCAGTGGTCAGGGCAGGTCAGGATGGATCTGGCCCCTTCTCTGTGGTCTCTAACCCCAAGGGAAGGTGGTGGAAAGAGGGTTTGAGACTTTCCTGTCCTGCACATCATACCTTAGGTATTTTAGATCAGAGTGAAGGCTGCAAATGCTCCTCAAACCCGTGTGCCTCAATTCCCATGGCACTGCTTTAATTATTATCAGGCTACTTGGCTTTGCAAACCTGCTCTGGGAATCCTTTGCAGCCGCTTTTGCAGAGGTGGCGTGAGAACATATCTGCTACACTAGATGCTATATAACTCTTCTGGGCTTCTCAATTTATGAAGTACAGACCTGAAGTGGCACAGTTACAGCGTATTTCCGTTGGGCTGTGCCCTTGATATAAAGATGCAAAACTCACTAGAATATAGCAGATGAAATGAACAAGTAATAGCCATTAAATAAATGCTGCTTTGAAGAATGAAAATGCTGTAGAACACTAGCAAGAACTTTGACTGTCACGTGAAAATGCAGAGTTAACGATACGGTCATTAAAAGCCAGGCCATATTTTCCATTCGTTTTTATTTGTGAGGTCTCCTTGAAATGACTTATAAAACTTGGGAACCTAGGCAGCTTTTCTCTCAGGAATATAAAACTATAGCAGCTGATACTGGTAAAACAGGTTATATGGAGCCTTAGAAACGACTGCTTGATTTGTCCAGTATTTATTGCCTGAGTAATGTACAGAAACAGTAAAACAGAAAAGCACAGCTTTCCATCTGTGCTGCATTATGCCATACATAAGAACTATTTTTCATTTGAAATGGTGGTAGCCCTGTAGGCTTTCTTGCTTTGATATCCTATGCTACCACACATGATATGATAAAGCATAAACAGACTGACTATAAATCTGAAGCTTTACAGTTTTGAAAGCTGAAACATTCCAGCACTCACTTCCTTCCAAACAGGCCTCCTAAAGTGTAGCCTGGGTCAGGTGTTTGGATTTTTTTAAGTGGAGAGCAAAGGTTGTTGCATCAGAAACCTGACGCCAGCTAGATAAAAAAAAAAAAAAAAAAAAAGATTACCAAAACCAAGCAAACAAAAAAAGTATCCACATCTACTACACAAGATTCACATCCCAAAAGCTTATTAGAACACAAGGAAAGAGTTTGTTGTTTTAAACAGACAACTTTCAAGCATTTATTTCCTTTTATTCTCTGAAGCTCTGCTCATAAGTTTTCATAGACGAAATGTCACCGAAGTGTGAGCCTGAGTGACATGGGAGGAACACTATTCTCCCTTATTTCTACTCATTTTTAACCAGAGAGAGACAGCAGATTAAAACAGATGGGCTGGTAGCCTTAAAAGGGATCAAAGCTGTAGTTTAGCAGGAAAGGTCAGTTTATTTGTTTTGCTATTCCATGTCTTTATTTTCTAAGAAGATAACCGACTTTCTGGAACATTGTGGATTTTATGAATTAGACAGCTTTCATTATTTGAGTATTTAATTCAGTTTTTCTGACTTGAACCTTATATAAGTGAATATGAGTATGAACTTGTAAGCATTTTCTAGTTCTGAGCAGCACTTTGGAACCCAACAAAATCCTTCTGACTGCAGTGAGAAAGTTCAGAGGACAAGTGCCCAGTACTCTGAACAAAAAGCTTCTATACACATAGATAGGAATTCACCACTCTGGAGCTTAAATTAAGAAGGAAAAAAAAAAAAAAGAAGAAAAAGATTAAAATGCTGTAGTGCGACATTTTTTCAGCAGAAACAAACAGCAATAATCACACTAGTAAGGAGAGGGCAGGGAGTTTTGAAATCCAGATGTTTTGTCCACAAGATCCTGACATTTTCTTGCGATGCTTTAAATCCTCTTATTGGAGGAGAGTGAAGAAGGGCAGGTGAGGAGCTTCTAGGTCCAGGGGGACCAGGATTGTGGGATAAGGGGAATTCCTGGACTCGGCAATAGCAAGGAGCCATGAGCCAGCAGCTGAGGGGCTGCACTGGGTGATTTCCAACCACCTTTACAGGAGCCGCAGTGCTGGTAGGAGCCAGGTCAACTGTTGCACCACCACGGAGCTGCATGTGTGAGCGCAACAGCCCAAATGTGCTCACACAGGCACATGCTTACAAACACAAACTTCACATTGTTACATTATCAAGAACCCACGTATTCAGCAAGAGGACCTGCCAGCAATGCTTAGAGAATCTACTTTATATTCTTGAAGAAATACAAGTCCTGGAAATGTTGAAACTTCAAAGGGAAATAAAAAGGTCTTCTTGTGTCTCCTGCCTGTTCCTCAAAAAAAAACCACCAAAAAACAAACCACAAACAACAAACTATTTTGGTTTAGTTATTAGTTCATCAAAGCTATATTTGTTTCTTTCTTTAAGAACTACATTGTGTTTAATTTTCATTACAAAGGAAGCACTGCTAGGTATGTTTATGAACAAAACAAATTCTTCTACTTGAAACAACAGGTATGTGTGTATTACAAATGGAATCGTCCTGCTCTCTAGAGTATTTATACATATGTATACACATATATTACTACTATTTATAAAAAGGGAAAAAGTTGAAAGTAGAAAGCTTCAATAATGTGGACTTGTAAACAAAAAGTTAAGACTCTGACTGTGAGATCAGAAAGACTTCAAATCTTATAATGCAGTTACTAAAGAAAAACTTTTACAAGGGAAAAATAGGAAAACAAGAATGCAGTTGCATGTATATAGTCATTATAATATAGCCCAAGAGGATTACATATATATATATTACACTTTAGATTTAGTGCAATTATAGTTGCTTAATATTAAATATTTTAAATTAAATTATTTCAAATCTTACATAAATTTAAAAGATGTTTTGAACTACTGAAGTGCAACAGCTATGTTATTTTAGATTTTTCTTAAAAAAAGACCCCAACTTTCAGTGCTTATCTGACTAAAAAGAACAAATTTGTTGTTGTTTTTGATAAATTTCCTTATTTTCTTTCAGGCCTTGAGTCAGGGGCAAAGTAGTCTGTTCCTTCTTTCTTCAAGTTTCCACCAGCTACAACTTGTCAATACTCCAGATATCGTTCTTGAAACTGGCTGTATCACACCAGGTTTTTGTCTCAAATTTAAACTAACCAGCCATTCTCTAAAGCACTGACCCAGCCCCAATTCTGCAATCATTTTGCTACTAAAAAGCCAGAGCAAATCATTCACTAAATGCAGGTGCCCTCACAGCCCAATAACCTTCCTGTTTTCCTTAGCAATGTCTCATGGTTTCTTTTGATCCAGAGCGCACAACAGAGCCCTCTGCACACCTCTGCATGGGGAAAGGCTTTGTAGGTTCATAGAATCATAGAATGGATAGGGTTGGAAAGAACTTTAAGATCATCTATTTCTTTGTAAAGTGAAAAAAATCATCTTTCTGAGTCAGATAGATAGTTAATGTCAAGTGTTTTCATGACCTCTGATTTCAAGGGCAGATGCCTGTCTTTGCTCCATTGCTTGCACATGACTTAGTGATGGGAGGAGGGAAATTTCCAGGTTCATCTGCTGACATTGTGCATGGTTAGTTGGATGTCTTTCAATGAACATGTCTGTGCTGACTGCTTGGGTGCTCCGGAAACGGCCAGCACTGTTCTTGCCTCAGCGAGGCTGTGGGTACAGTTGGGGCCTGCCCGCAGGAGCAGGCAGGACCAGCGTGGGCAGAGAAGCCATGTCGGCTGGGATCCTGCTGGGCATGGTGAGACAGACTGTCCTTGGTGAATTTCCTTGGATGTATGTGGAGGGCACAGAGGCCTCAGTGCCTTCCAGTCCCTCCAATGCTACTCTACAGAGTGGTCTAGATCCAGAACTTTCAACTTGTGTCGCAGCTTTCACGGAAGTGAGAAGGAAAATGATTGAAAATTCTTAATGATCACGAGAATCACACTTCTTCTTACGTCCATTCACAGCTGACATCAAACTTCATAGCTTGTATGGGTGTAATTCTGGGAGACATTGCCATTATCTGAAGAAACACACTAAAACATTCTAAAGCCAAACAGTATCGTATTTTACAGCTAATCTTTTCCCTAGAAATCCTAGACATGACTTTTTGTCTTCATTATTTGAAACTTGCAATGCCTATTACACATGATGCAACACAGGACTGACACTCTAACTTTACTCATCAACTTTCACTTCCACATCCTTGTCAGAAACAGAATTTTTCTCCTCAGATTTCTCTTGCCCTGTAGTCTGCTTCGCTGGGACCATGATGGCATCGCAAGCCTGGCAGACTATGAGGATGAATAGGCGTTAGTTGCTTAACCTTGTTATGATCACCTCATAAGAAATTGTCTTATGAACTGTCCCCACCTTGACAGGTCTTTTTAAAATCAATGTTCTTTTTAAAATACAGAAAGAATTTGTGATAAACAAGCAAGACTAGGTGGGAGTAAGTAACTCTTTTCTCTAGAACTGCAAAGTAACCTTTCACATCAGATCTAAATCAGTAATACCTCAACTACCTAACATGTACTTGGCTCATGATATTACTGAAAATAATATATATATAAAAAAATATAATGTGACATGGAACAAACAGATGCACTTTTAATTCTGATTTTTAACTGATAATTCAAAATGCAAGTTATTCAGAGAGTGATAACTCCAATTAATAAACAATTATGAATCAATTAGTAATCAATGCAGTACCATCAGCACAAAAAGAGGTGGCATAATAATAGTTTACATATTTTGCATTCATGAAGTATACATATGCTGTACCCATTAAAGCCGACTTAAGTTACTTAACATTCAATTGTGCATTTTGTGGAGTGAGTCAATAGAGTGACTCACTAGCCCACTACAGTGCCATATGGGAAACTTTCCCTCTCCTGAGCAGATGGAGACTAAGCATGTCACAGACAAAATGTGTTTTGTCTCTGGAGAAAGGATGTTGGCTGCTTTGTTTTCAAGGCTTTTAGATATGCCAAGCCTTCTGCTCGCACTGGGAGTCCTACATTTTGGGGTCTCATGGATATTTCAGCATGCCTCTGAAATGCTAAGCTGCAGAAAGACAGACAAACCCAGGCTATCCAGAAGCCTGCAAGTAAAATATGTCTGTTTCTGTGCAACCTAAGATTTAACTGGTAGGAGAAAGCAGAAGAAATCACCACCTTTGCCATCCTTTTAACACATAATCCTCTCTGAGGGAGGCAAGTGCTTTCCATTTCCCTGTGGAGGATTTAGATGGAGGGTGATTTAGATAGCGTTATGCTCCTGCAGGTGACTGAGCCACAGAAACCCTATTTTCTATTCCCTGTGGCTACACCTACCTAGAACTACATTTTACTTTTTTTTTTTTTCAAATTTCCTCTCCCAGCCCTGAATCCCTTTTCTACTCAGTTTTACCATTGTACTTTTCCTCACTTTTCTGTGCACATCCTTGGATGAAGGATGACCACATGCCTATGATTTTTCCTGAAAACAGCAGAATGAAATTATCGAGAAGTATTACCATTTTCCTTCTTTTCTTAAAAAACTACAGCCAGGACCACATACATGTATCCTAAATTTTGTAAGTTAACAAGGACATAAGGCATAGGCATCTTTGGCTCTGCCAGTTGTCAATCAGCAAAATGGCCATTCAGCCTGTGCAAAATGTAAATAATCTGAAAGGTTCTGTCTACCACTGCATGCTGATCATATTGAAACTTAAGGCAACCCCTGATTTAAATGCATCCAAGGCTGAGTGAGTCTGAGTTTATGTGCAAGGAATCTGGGCCTACACAAGACCAAGTAGAATATACATATATTTTACAGCTCTTTCTTTACTACCTCTGCATAACCTTTCAAGATTGTGCATTCCTAGGTACAAGAGCACACATTTTCTGTTTCTGCAGTGTCTACCACAGTGAAATCTAGTTTAACTAGTCTCTTGAGTGTAACCTCTCTATGGCCTTTGCTAGATTCAAACCCAGATGGGCTTTGGCTTTTCTGTGCCCACACCTGAATGGTCAGACAGTATATCTGTATTCCTCCTGGGTCATTTTTGTCCTAGGAAGACACTTCCACCTTCTGTTCACTTCCTTTTTGTGTTAAAATTTAGTGAGGAGCACTTTGCTCATTCATGCAAGTCTCCTGTCATCTTTGCTTGAACACTCATCAGGATGGACGAATGTCGAGTTTGGGGAAAGCGATCCTTGAAAACCAATCAGGGCTTCTGGACCCCTTTTCTATCCTGGTTCACTGTTTTCAAGGTCTCTCCTGCCAAGATTACCCTGCACTCTCTTACCGGTCCAGTCTACAACCTCTTCAAATGATTGTAGGTCATCACAACCTCCCTTTCCTGTCCTTTCATTCCTAGTTTGAGTCTTTCCTTCCCAAGTTGTCCAGCCTGCTGACAAAGATCTTTTGCCATTTGGTTGGTACTTGCTCCACTTGGTCAGGTGGATACCATCTTTTCCTCAGTCCTCAGAGAGGGTCACAAGGTTGTAAAAGTCAAACCCCAGTTGTCGACACTGGCTGTGCAACTGTTTGCTATTCCACATGATCCATTAATTTTTCATCAAACCCTTCCCACTCATTGGAAGAATCAAGAAAAGGCCACCTGGGCCCCCATGCACTTGGCCTTCATTCACCTCAAGTGTGATGTAGTCATGCTTGCTACACTCCAGGTTTCCCCTGCCAGTATCATTGGTGCCCACATGGAAGAGCAGTAGGGGGAAATAGTCTGAGGACCAGAAAAGCCTTGGCAACCTCTCCACAGTGTCCTGGATCCAAATGCCTGCCAAGCAGCAAACATCTCTAGACAACAGGTCAGACCAGCAGATGGTGGCCTCCATCCCCTGCAGCAGGCGGTCTCCCACAGGTAATACTTCTGCTTCCTCCACGCTTAGGCTCAGCCAGCACAGATGCTTCATTGGACCTAGCTCCCAGCCCTTCATCTACTACCTGGGAACTGAACCTCCTCTGTAGTTGCACACTTGCAGATGGGGCAAGATTTAGCCTCCTAGTGTGAGAAGTCACAGGATTCCAGCCTTTACCATCATCAAAGTCATTGGTAAGCACAGACTTGGTCTGCCCATTACTCAATGCAGGGGTTCAGGCTCTTGAAAAATATTCAGTCACTGTCTTTTTTATCATCTCTATTGCTATACTGTCTGCTGACATCCTCCCACAGCTGCTTTACCTGAGTACTTTACAGACCCTTACCCATCGCACAATTTGTACAGGCAAGTAGCCCATCTTCTCCAGCCCCAGAAAGAGGACTCAGTCATCCTTGTAGCCCCAAACCACAGAATTGCATCATCCCTTAGGAGCTCAGTTTGAGTTGAGCTCTTTGTCACACCAGGGAGACATGCTCCAATGGGGGATGGAGGACCAAACTCTGTAGCACTTCACCTTCATAACCTTCACTGTACACATATACTGTGAACAGCAGAGCCTCTGACACCCTTCTGTGCCTACTTCTGCATAAACAGTTATATAGGACTCTCCTCAGCACCTACTGGAAAGGTGCCTGGCCTTCCAAATCAGGAGTCAGCTGGAAAAGAAAACTGAAAACACCCTTTGATCAAGAGTAACTGACAGAACTTGTTAAAATTTACTAGAGCTTGCTAGAGCCCCCCTTTTCCACTGGCAGCAGTCACCCCAAAGTTCCTTAAAGAGTTTCTAGGGGAAATTCCCAGAAGATCCAGTAGCAGAAACCAGAAACTGATGCACAAAATGCTGCATCCATTGGTTACCTCTTTTAGCTGTGGCTCCTGTGGCAAGACGTTCAGTGCTGTTCAGGGCTGCTAAATTCAGCCATCAAACTATTATTTTTTTTTTTTAAATTACTCTGATTTATAACATATCAGGTTTCTGAAAAGGGACCTTCTTCAGACGCACTTCAGAAGCCACAGCCATCAGAGCTGACAGCTGTGCTTGAACGGAGCTTTCCAAAGCCCAAACTCTAGTGAGGCTCCATGCTGTTTTTTAGTTTTAAATATACTGTTGAAATTCCAAGGTTAGAAGCTGCTACCTTAAGGTCAGAGGCTGTGGGATCAAGGAAGTTCAGCTAGCATAAGTTGCTGTACTTCCACGAAAACAAGAGGAATCACAGCAATTTGCAATTGTTCAGCATCTGGAGAGTGTGGTTTGTCCACTGTATGTGTGAGTGACAGCTTCAGTGATGAGACAGGACCAGATGGAGCCTTCAGATTTCACTTAAATCACTGTCACCCGTGCATTTGTAACAGGAGAAAATGTCACCTATCGCTAATCAAAATATGTTTTCAGAAGCTGTCTCATAGCACAAAATATTATTAGTGACGTTACACAGAACAAAATGTGAACTTTACTCAAAATCTGCTAACAAAGGATCTAGATTTTAAGTGACTGTCATGGCTGCCTGGGGAGAGGGGGCTTTACAGACAGTATGTTTGTTGGTGCCATATGAACAAAATAGGTCAACTGAAGTCAACTAATTTGTAAATTTTTATAGCTAGCCTTTTCACTTTTAATTTTAATGAAGTATTGAATGTGCAGAAGTATAACACATTGAGGTGCATAAGTTAGTGTTAACATGTTTTAAATATTCACATGTATATTATAAAAAACTGTTTGAAAATGATAGACTAAGAGGTTATTAAAACAAAAATGGAGAGCATCTTGACTATAAAAGTTTTCAATCCATCATTTCCATAGACTACTAAAATAAGAACTTCCTTTAGTTGTCCAGTCACAAGTTTATACTCAATTGAGAAGGGCAATATTCACCAGGCAAGAGAAAATACTTGATTAAGGAATATGTTAGATATGGAAATAAGAAGATGGTTGTAAAGCCCTTTCAAATTAAAAGCAATAATCTCACTGGGCATTGAAATAATTTGAGGAACAAAAATCCATAATCTGATTTATAAAATGTGGATCTCAACATCTTCCTTCCTGTGTTTTTATTCTTTTTTATTAATAAATAATCATGAGGTATTATTTCAGCAGCTAAAAGGAAAGAAGTGTGGCCACAATCTACTTGTCACATGGACAAGCATATTGAGTCTTCCCTGAGATAATACAAAT
>NW_009931298.1:72617-87555 GCF_000696875.1 Nestor notabilis | reverse complement strand
ACTCTTTCCTTCCAACAATTTAAAACCTAGTTTGAGTGAACATTAAAGCACAAATTTCACAGATATCACCCTAATCTGTGATTTATGGAATTTGGATATTGCTCTTTTCTACTCTGACATTCTTTTTCTTTACTGCTTATTTATTTGGCTCTATGGTACTCTTTTACATTTTTTTTAGTAATGTTTATATTTTTATTTTTATTGAATTTGTTATTTATATTAAATTTTTTGGCTTATGTATGGCTGATAAAATTAGATGCAAAGACTGCTCCAGCAAACTTCAGTACATGAACTGGTTTGTTTAAAGTGGAACCCAAAACACTGGTCATCAACAAGAACAAAAGAAACCCATATGAGATTAAAGCTGTGGTGGATTTTGGAGGAAGAAATTGTCATCCAGGACCTGCATGCTTGCATTTACCATAAGAGACAGCAAGACTATTTCAGAGAGATAGACAAACAATTGTTTGCTTTTCCCTAAAATACTATCTTCCAAAAACTTTATCCATATGTGGTTGAGGTCTAACAACATTTGGGAATGTAGGAAGATTGCTCAGTCGGTCAATTCACCACAGGGTTCTAACCACAGATGGATTTGCTGGAAAAAGGAAGCTGGCCGTGTGTCCCTGCTCGCTGGCTGCCAAGCAGTTCTGTCTGTCTGGGAGTGGAGGTGGGGCAAGGGCCCAGCTGCTGGCCCAAGGCTGGGCAGGTCACTAATAGATGATGGTATTTATTTAGAGTGCATCTTTGTCATAACATCTACAGGGCAAGTTTGTTACATTTGGCAGACTCCTCACTTCCATGCACTTTTATCTAGTGATACAAGATGATGACAAGGTCTGAATGATTCACAGAGCCAGGAGTTTTGCTAACACTTGGCGAAGTGGCAGGACTTCCAGAGGAATTACTCAATTATTACTGCAAATACTCCTTAAATGCAAATGTGAGTGACTGGTTTAAAAATAACATTTAAAATTCTTGTGCCTGCTCACTAAGCGGGATTCTCATAAATTGTTGAAGTTGTCTGAGAAGAGTATGGTCCTGCCTACCCAGCCTGGCTGGTCACCCCAACTCCTAGCTCCCCTGCCCTTTACTGGCTAGGCACCCTGTGGATTTGGTGGTAAGACATACACATGATCTCTCACTAAGAGCACCAAAAGAGTAGTCATCTCAGGTCATGCATCCAGAAGTAACTTGCCTAAGTCTGAGTTTACCAAACAAGGACCAATAGAGAAAAATTCACCCCTTTCTGAAATAGGTGACAGCAGGAGAGACACTGTGGAGGTGTCTCCCTCTTTCCGTTGAAAGAAGGACTGCCAGCCCAGATTTAAACAACTGTTTTTCATTTGTGCGAACTTAGGTGAGATGAATCCCACCTCCAATGCTTGGATTAGGAGCCACAGATATTTCTTTCACACCAGCTGTAGTGGAGGCAAGATCTGGCAAGCCTGCACAGCCTGGATCACTCATCTCACTCTTAAATTTAAATACTGTATTAGTAGAAATGCCTAAATTAGGCATTTAGAGTAGGTGGTTTAAATATGGTCCCCGATCATAATTTCGTATGCTTTTAGAGTGCTTGGAAACACTTGGGCTTCCTTCCAGACTGAAACATCAAAATAGTATTGCATTATAAAGATAGCGCAAATGATGTATAGCTCTGTATCACAAAGTAATGTGTAGCATTTTTATCTATGTTTACTTTTTCCCTGAGTTTGGTTTGCACATCCACAGGAAACCTGCTGCTACGAAACACAACAGTGACCCAAATATGATTGAACTATTGTAAAATTAAAAAAAAGCTGGTTTAATCTCTGAATATTCCTTTTCCTCCCTCATTCTTATTGTTGGAAGATGTTATTTCAAAGACTGGCCATTTCAGTTCATTCTGTGTTTTAAAAGGCAGTGAAAAGGTTGCAGACCCACAAGTTACCCTTATCTAGTTATTTAATTACAGGACATATGCTAACTGTGTGTTGAATACTATATTGTCTGCCCTGCCAGGAAAAAACAGTCTCCAGCTGGCTTACAGTTCATTTAAAAATGGGGAAGGTTTTACAGAATTTAGTAAGGCTGCAAATGTAAGTTCACTTTACTCTTCTGGGAAAAGATGTATTGAGATCAGGATAAAGAGGGAAAAAAACCCAAAAACAAAAATGTAACTTTAAAGCAGAAAAGATTCCATTTTATAGGCCTCAAAAACATGAAAAGATAGAAGTCCAAAAAAAATTATGCAGCTGTTTCACCTGGTTTTGGTTTAGTTTGGGTTTTTTTTATCTTATGTTTAGTTTTTCTGTTCAAAGTAATGATATCCTTATTAAATGAAAATAAATTAATGCAGAGATGGCCATAGAATCATAGAATCACAAAAACCCCATCCAACCTGGCCTTGAACACTTCCAGGGATGGGGCAGCCACAACTTCTCAGGAGAAGCTGTTCCTGTGCCTTACCACCCTGAGAAAAAAGAATTTCTTTCCAATAGCTGACCTAAATCTACCTTCTTTCAGTTTAAAGCCATTCCCCCTTGTCCTGTCACTACATGGCATTGAAAAAAGCCCCTCTCTGTAACTTTCATGTAGTCCACCCTTAGGTACTGGAAGGCTGCTCTAAGGTCTCCCCCGAACCTTCTCCTCTCCAGGCTGAACTCTCTCATCCTATCTCCATAGTAGAGGTGCTGCAGCCCTCTTATCACCTTCATGGCCTTCTCTGGACTGGCTCCAATGGGTCCACATCCTTCTTGTGTTGAGGCACCCAGAGCTGAATGCAACACTACAGGTAAGGTCTCACCAGAGCAGAGCAAAAGGGGACAATCACCTCCCTCGACCTGCTGGTCATGCTTCTTTTGTTGCAGTTGGCTTTCTGGGCTGCCAACACACTCTGCTGGGTTGTGTTGAGCTTCTTGTCATCCAACACGCCCAAATACTTCTCCTCAGGGCTGCTGCAGTTGTATTGAAATAGCTTCTTAATAAACAGGTTGTACGAATTTTTTAGAGTGGACACAACTATATGCACTGCCTGTACCCTAGTCTCAAAAACATTACCTACAGCATTCTGTCAAAATTAAAAAAAAGAAATTAAATAAGCCTAAGGAAGACCTTTAATATGGGAAATTTAATCTTAGATTATTAAAATGTAACAAAATTATGAATACTTGAAACATGGCTTTCTAACTGACAGTGTTGAACATGACTACAGTTAAACATATTGTTGTGGTTGTTAATGTCAGAATATGTATGTAGGAACCTACATAGCATCTAAATTTAATGGTCCTGTAACAAAAAGCATCAAATATTTTCTAACTAATAATTATTTCACCTATGCACGTCTAACTAATAATTATTTCACTTATGCACATCAAGTAAAGTAAGGTTTTTCATGCCACACCAGCCAGAAAAACCTTTCTCAAATCTCTTTCATGAAAGAGAATTTTCTATTTAGAAGGTTCTAAAAGAGTACTTACTTAAAAAAAAAAAAAAGAAGAAAAAGAAAAGAAAATAATAGAAGATTAAACATAAAAGTACCCTTGAATATTTCATTTCATGTAAACCTGTGGTTCAGTTTTACTAGCATGGGTTCCTAGCAGCACTGCCTATTCTTGGCCTCACCTTGAGAAGCTGTCAGACTCTCACTTGCTAAATGTTCTTGGAGGTCTCTGAACTTGTTAGCTGTATCGTGTGACTTCACAGGTCTAGCTTTGCAGTGACTACAAACATCACAGTGGCTGTAAATCCTATGACATACTAAAACACTTTGAGAGTACCCATGCAGTGATGAACCTGTGTTTACAGCTTTTTCCTTCATCATGGAACTGTCTATCAGAAAACTTATATTTGGACTTCGTATGCTAGAAGAGTGGAGTGCACAAAGTAAAAGTAATGCACAAAGGCTCTGCTTCAAAGGTCTTTCTAAACATAGGAATCATCCTTTCTCTCATATGGCATCTCCAAGTACTTTTTCCTGGAGACAGTTTAAACTATACTCCAGGGAGTTCCTGCACTAATGGAAACTCTACATATCCCTCCCTGGCCCACACTGGATGTGTATTTCTATGGTATGTAAATGTATTTTATTTCAAAAGACCAAAAAAAGGCTTGGAAGCATTTATCCGAGCTGTCTGGGAGCAGATGAAGAGAAAATTATTAGCAAGAACAGGGTGGAGATGGTCAGATGGAGGAGCTTCAAATGAATCATTCCACTGTTTTATGACCACATACGCTGGTGTCTCTGCAAGGTTTAATTTATAAACTTTCCATTCAATGGGTCTATTTTCAAGGGTCATAGTTTGTCTGTAAGAGAGTTGTATATACACTTAACAGAGAAAAAAAATAAGACCTATATTAAACACAACTTGGGTACAGTCCTACACAAGTATTTACATAAAAATACATGAAGATGTAAGACTCTCAATCTCTTCAGTCTTGCTTAGCTTCCCTGTTCCTTCCTCTTTTGAAAACGGAACTTACCTTTCCAGAGATTCAGGAAGGTCTGCAGAATATCCATAGTGAATGCTCATTATGAGTTACTCTTCATTCTTCTTTCATTCTTCATAAATAAAATGAAGATTTATGTGAAAGACAGCAGGATATCATTTAAAAAGCAGTCATATTCCTCCTTAGTGTCATATGAATAAAGGTTCACAGAATCATGTATAATAATTCTATATTTATTACAAAAGCTAAATACCTTGATTTTCAATGTACTTACCAGATCGTGTGAACGTGGACCTATTGGAGCACTGACCAGACGAGGGCCACAAAGACAATATGAGGGCTGGAGCACCTCTTCTGTGGAAACAGGCTGAGAAATGGAGTCCAGTAAAGGCTCAAGGGACACCTTAGAGAAACCTTCCAGTACCTAACAGGAACCAACAAGAAATCTGGAGAGGGGCTTTTTACAATGGCATGTAGGGACAAAACAAGGGAGAGGGGCTTTAAACTGAAAGAGGGTAGGTTTAGATTAAATATTAAGAAGAAATTCTTTACTGGGAGGGTGGTGAGGCACTGGAACACGTTGCCTAGAGAAACTGTGGCTGACCCATCCCTGGGAATGTTCAAGGCAAGGTTGGATGGGGCTTTGGCAACCTGGTCTAGTGGAGGTGTCCCTGCGTGTACCAGGGGGGTTGAACTTGATGATCTTTAGTGTCCCTTCCAATCCAAACCATTCTATGATTCTACGATTTTAAACTTAAAGAAGGAAAGAAGGAAGAGAGTAACTTGAAGTATATTATTGAACTTCAACCATTTGGGTTAAACCCAACAGATTTAGAAGACCTTGCAAAGGAAGATAAAGGAACTGTTTTGCATGGGGACAAATCTTCATCTCTGCAAATGTGTAGCATCAGTGACTTTCAGTGACAGATTATACCTCTTAAAGATGAAATATTTTGGATTATGTACATCACATGGTACAATTCATTAGTCTTCCCATCTTGAAAATAAAACCAGATCAGTCCAAAAACACAACTGGAATCAGAAAAAAAGCTTTTTTTAAGCATTGCAGTTTGGAAAAAATACCATTTTACTGTGTATTTCAAGGCTGAGTAACAGAAACCA
Organism: Nestor notabilis; assembly: GCF_000696875.1. Lineage (NCBI taxonomy): Eukaryota > Metazoa > Chordata > Aves > Psittaciformes > Psittacidae > Nestor > Nestor notabilis. Next base: position 82,002 of record NW_009931298.1, on the reverse strand, counting down.
GACAGTGGAAGGAAAGCTGTTGATGCTGTGCCATATGTCTAACCTGGAAAACCAAACTGGAAAACATAGTAACAGAATATCTCATGAAATCTTGTCCTCATGAGGTTTACAAATTTGAGAAAGTGTTCAGATAACTATATGAAACCACGAGTGCTCTAATCTCAAAACCTCAAAGGATTTCAAGCTTGAATGTTATTTCTAACATACATTTTCATCTACTTTGTTATGACCTTGGAATGTCTAAATTTCTTTTAGATTTCTTTTTGAATTCTGTATTTCTGTGAAACTATTTAGAACTACCTTTCATGCCACCTTTGAGGTCAGAATTTTTATAATACCAGGGAGTGCATAATTTCCAGAAAAGATAAACCATCTTATTTGCTTGCATGTCTACAATGAGCATTTATGTATCTGATGTAGAGCTTCCAATCATGCTTTTTAAACAAGCATAGCAGTTTTGATTCAGAACACACTAGTCCTGACAGAAAGCATAGATATTCCTAGAGAAATTAGGATATATCCTCACATCCTACAGCCTTATTAGAGAAAATCTTTTATGGTTTATTCAACCCACTAACCTTGATTTAAACTAGGAATGAGTCAGTTTTTGGAGCAATCTCAAGATCACTTGCTTCTGTAATCATAAAGTAACTTTTTCCAAAATCTGGTTGTGATTTCTCAGCCTGAGAATAATGTAATTCTACATAAAGTTTGTACTTATGTGTGGTGAAATTCCTAGGGCCAAATACCAAGTGAAAAGCTACTGTATTGATATAACAATAAAACTCCTGACCATGGCCCTAGTCAAAGGGCCCAGTCCCAAGACCACAGACTACATACAGAGTCAGGTAATACATCTGGAGTCTGTAATTTCTTGATTGACCCTTTCGACGAAATGCCTGCTCATACCTTTTAAAGCTTTTGCTTCACCTGTTTTTCACTGAGGCGTGGTTGCTAAGAAGGATGGCATATCAAATGGGAGGAAGTTAGATAGAAGTATGGGATAAATGCAGGCTGTGTAAACCATTTTTTGTTGCTTCACAACACCTAAAGGTCTTGAAGAACAGTAAGAAAATGAGAATAGAAAGACAATTAGCTGTGCAGTGCAAGTGATGTGGTGATTAAGGTCCTGCACTGACACAAGATGACCTGGCTTTTCTTCCTGTTAAGGCTGTCCCTGATCCAGGTATCATCTTCCATCTTTCATCAGCTTTGCTGAGTTCAGGTGTAAATTCACCATGACCTCAACCTTCACTGTGCAAATTCAGTGCTTCATATACTTCATACTTCTGAAGCATCTCAGCACTTTCATAACCCAGCCATAAAGAGTGTGAACTCTGCTTTAGATTTCTGAAAAGAAACTCCAGGAGTTTTTAGCATACAAGTCTTCCCATTCCCAATCGCCAAATGAAGTTTCACCAAAAACTCTTTATAAGGGTACTACAAGCCATTTTTCCAAATCATTCTGCTGTTTTCTTTCTCTTCCAAGTTTGTTTTTTCAGTCTTTCTCCAGAGCTTTTCTCACTCCCCTTCTAATCTTGTCTGCACTCTCCTTTCTCTGCTAGATTTTCCCTCATCTGTCTTTGTTTCCTTCCTTATTTCTTTCAGAAGGGATTTGGGTCAGCACTGGTCAGCCATGCTTCCTCCAGGCTGATTGGACACTTCTGTCTCTGTTTGACAGATGAAATTCCCCAAACTCCTAGTTAATTTTAGGGTGTCTGGGGGAGGAATGAGCCTGGCACTGAACCAAACACACATTTAAATGTGCCAGAAAATTACACAGCAGTCAGAAAATTGCAAAATCTGCAATTTTTGTGCAGCCCACAATTTTCTAGAGGTCTTGATTATCATCTGGAGTTCAGTGTTTTACAGGAAGTGCAAGAGGTTACATTTCCAGTGATTTTTAAGTGACCCTGAAACCATTACACTGGAAAAAAAATCATACCAGGATTAACTATTTCAGTGATATTTCTATCTATTTCAAGACCAGTCAACATGGAAAACAAGCTTTTTTTCTGAAACAGATTGCAGTTTTGAAGGTTCTTAAGGTTTATATCCACAGTAAATCAACCAAGCAATGGTGGATCTGATGTGTTTTGTCTTTGGGGAGATCCAAACTGACAATTCTGTTATAGGAGTGTGGTTTTGTGCATAACTGCATAACACAGTGGTGGTTTCAGAGAATAATATCTTACAAAGCAAGAGCAGTATAAGTTACTCATTACATAGACAATGCTAACAAGATGAGAATATGTAGCTGCGGCCTGTTGTAAAACAGAAAAAATGGATGTTACCTTGTGACTGATTTTGTAATTTTCTCCAACATGACCACTTTTCATGCAGCACAAGATGGCAGCCACCAGCTTGTGAGCTTGGCGACAGCCAGCAAAAACCCACTGGAGCTGACTGTGCAGGTGCCTGAGTGTAGAAAGCTCTGTAACATATTTTTCAGCACAAATCCTCTCCCTCCCAAAAAAAACCTATTTCATTCAACCTCATAATTAAAAGGAGTGTAAAACCACAAACTTACACCATGAATTCTCACTGCTCAGCTCATGAATGAAATGTCAGGACAGCTTGGCTGTAAGGGCTATCTAATTTTCTCCTGCATGCTGTCTTTTGTGCTTAGGCAGAGTTGCCAGGAGAGTGTCTCTGCAGCTTTGAGGATCCCCACTGTAGGCTACTGCAAAAGCACTGCATGCTTTCTGTCCCAGCGCGCTGTGGTGCCAGCTAGCACATGTGCTGCTTGTGTTCAGTGCAAGAGGAAAATAGAGATTTTACTGAGGGTTGTCAAGACTAAAGGATACATCTGTATCCAAGAATCCTTTTAAGGTTTTTATTTAAGCTTTTATTTCTCTCAACATTTTTAATTGCTGTCAACAGACAGTCACAAAAGTTGAAACTTACAGATTGTCTTAACTTGAAGAAGCTGTTTTATCTGGGTCTTAGCTTGGAATAAAATTTTACAATTGTGACTATGCTCTGCTCTGCACACTGTGGCCCAGCCCCTCCATGCACAGCCACGCTGTAGCTTTATGTAAGGATGGAAGCTGAGCACATGCACACACCTCTTAGGGGACTCAGCAAGAAGGGAGCAGATACCCTCCTGCTGGTTCCTCAGTCTGGTCAGCTGGGGATGGGGAGCCTGAGGAGCTCCCACACACTGAGGCACAGCTGTCATCCTTAGATTATTTAAGACAGTCTTGTCAATTAACCACAGTGTCTTTCACCTTCTATAAGCTGTAGCAAGCTCCTGGTAAATGGCATTTCTGCCACATTTGGCCCTTTTTCTAGGAAAACTAAAATTTACTGACTTTATGTTAGCCTGCAAAATGATAAAGAGCAACAAGGGTGGGTGAACAATAAGGTTGCACCACAGTAGGTTTGCAACCCAACAGGCAAATACCTGAGAGCTTCACAGATAGCAAATGGAGTGAGGATAGAGTGACTGAGCTAGTGGCCTCAATACCTAGCTAAGGTCCCTGCAAGCACCTATTTCCTGTGGGTTTAAAATCTGTCATATACTCATCTCATTGTTCTGGATTCAAGCTGCATCTATGACTTCAGCATTGATACATTCACACAGGCTGTTTGAGGTCTTCCATTGAACCCAGGTTCTCTGAGGTGAAGAATGTCCCGTGTGTCCCAGTAGAATATTAATTAAAATTAAATTTTGATATATTTTATGATGAGCACACATGCGCACAGCATGTGTGAGGAGTAGCACTTTATATAAAAGGACAATCTGGTCTTCAGCATGTGAAGATGTTACATGGACAGACCTTTTGGCCTAGTATCTTGAGAAAATCACAAAAAATACAGCTTGCTAATTTGTGTTACTTAAGTGAGATGATTAAAATTATCATTACTCACAACACTGGGATCATCCATTTAACAAAATGTCATCTCTCTTTTCTGTTGACACACTTCCTAAGCTGATATTTAAGAACAGCATCAGAAGTACGTGTTTATAAGTTTTATTTCTCCATGCTAACTCTCTTTATATCTTACGGTCATACATCAACTTACAATTGTGCTCCTTGACACTGAAGAAATGGTGGTGATTGCGAGGGACTTTTTTATAAAAGGAAGACTAATAAAATTAAGCAATAATCTATAAGCATGAGAAGGTTACAGTTTTAAATAATATCTCCTGCTGTGAATTGAACAGCAAGGTGAAGTAAAGGTTTTAGCATTTATAAATGTCAAGGCAACACAGACATTCATTTTAACAGCACGACATGCATATCACTTGTAAATTTATTGCAGTTAAAGATTATTACCACTATATTATACAGGTGGTTTGGGGATCCAACTTAAAATTTTAAATGGTTTTGAATTTGAAAGCTTTATTGAAATAACTGATAATACTACTAAATGTCTTATCACTAAAGCCAGGAATAACCGTAATGCTGTAGGAAGTGTCACACTCTTAAAAGATATTAAACTTTTCCAGTGAGAAGAAAAAAACCCAAAACAATTTGACTAAAGCCCTGGATGCTGTCTCAAATATTCTGATTGAAAAATGCTACAACTGGAATTGGCCAGAAGTGTCATTTAGCTCAAGCAGTATTTTCTGTCTGCTTGCTGTCAAGAGACACAAGAAATGCTAGAATTAAATGGTATAGATTCAGACTGTCATCCCGACACTGTGCTTTCAAATCAGTGGTGCAATGTATTTACTTAGCTGGAAAGAAATGAGGTTGAAAAAGTGAGAGGTGTCATGTCAGCACCTCCAACTGGGAAATAAGATGTGGTCTATATGTCAGTTTATTGCTCTGATCAGGGACCCTGACATTTTCCTTCCCTCTCCCTCCCTTCTGTCCTCCAACCTGCTCGGCTGAAAAGAATGATTCAAATGCACCATGGTGGTTTCTTCCAGGATGCTACTGCCATTTGGTGATCTAATTGGCCCCAGAGGGCCACTCATCCATTTCCATCAGAGATAGAAAAGATTTTCTTCCTTCTGCTAGAGACTGATAGGAGACATTAATTATGCGGACAGCATCCAAGATAGCAACAGCCATTCTCAACTAAATCAACATGCAAAACAGCCATGGAAATTGTCACATCATAACAGCAAATGGCTATGGCAGGAGGAAGAAAACCCTAACTTATTACAAAAAAGAACCAATGTAGAGCTGGTTTTGATGTGCAGATTCTACAAAAGTACAAAAGCTTGTAACTGATACTGTCTCTTTCATTAGAAACATGATTTAAAATAGAATATTTCCATAGTTACTTGAGAAAAAAGATATTGTAATAAAAGACAGACAAGGATTCTTGAAGCTTCTTAAACTTTTAGGGAACAAGGATACATTTCAGCCAGCCATAATGGCATATGCTTACATTATAGGACCACTATTTTCCCCAACTTGAAAGACTAAAATTAAAAACGGGGGAGGAAAAACACCTCAAACTCCAGTAATTTCTTTTTCAGAAGACATGAATCTCTCTTGAAGTGTGAATTGAAAATCCTGGAAGAGAAAGAGAAAAAGAAGAGGTTTTGGACAATGAAGCCTGCTTCATTTTCTAGGAGCACAAAATTGGATAAAATGCTTCCTCCTTCAGGAAAAAAAAAAAACCAAAAAACCAAAAACCAAACCCAAAAGGAAATACAATTTAGGGGAGGGAGGAATTATTGCAGGAGGAACATTAATAAGAGAAAACAGGGCAAACAGACAGCCCCAGTTCTACAGAGTACATATATATTACAGACAGCTGTATAATTTACCCAGGAGAGAAGTGTCACACAGAGCTATTGTCAGTACCAAAGTGAACTCATTTGAAGCAAGCTCCAGCCCCCTGACACTGCATTGCCACCCCCCTGGAGATACCCCACTATCATCTCTATGAAGAAAAGTCAATGACTGGGGAAAGCTCTGTGCTGTCAACGTATCTTACCTTCACCAGGGTGAACATACTGTACGTGCAGGCAGGCACTTCGCATGTGTGGTGCAGCATGGCTGATACCTCCATTGGGAAGGCTGTGATTTTAGCCAATATCAGGGAGCAGCATGTAGTACACTCACTATAGAATATAAATCCACATGCTGACCAGAAAATTACAAAATATGCACATAATACCTGGCAAACCCTCACAGTTTGGAAAGGGCATGTAAAAGCAGTGTAAGCAAGCTCATGCTTTGAGGTGGACTTTGTTTCTCTCCCATGCAGCTGCAGCATCCAAGTACTTCAGCTTTGGTCAGGAATAAGTCTATCTATCTCCACTGGCACCAATTTTGATCAGTGTTTTGGCTACAGCTGATACAGGAGCAAAATCCAAGATGTGAGAACATACAGGTCAGACCCTTCCTGCCCCAGGCTCCCTGTCAACCCCCTGGGGACCCTTATCCAGAGCTCCTGACACACAGTACAATCTGTCCCTGACCCACCACATCTGGTGGCTTCCACACCATTAAAATCTGGATTGTGGAGACCATCTGGGAGGACCCCCAGTAGTGGAGCATCTATCCATTCATGGGCAAACAGTCCCTGATTTTCCTGTGCCAAAACACATGCTTAAGTCCCTGAGGAAATCTGGGAAGATCCAGAGGGCTGATTTTCCTTGCTTGGTGCTTGGCTTAACCAATCAGTGAGATGCAGATAGGTGGATTCCCCCTTCTCCCATCTTCGGAGTAGTAGAAAAAATTCTGGCCCAGCATCTGGAAATTGTTTCTATAAGTCTGATTCCAGCCAAAAAGATTCAAGCCAACATTAGACATAGCATTGATAGACAACAAGCCTTACTCTGCAGAGCTGAACTCTTCCCTGAGTCTTGGAGTCTTCCAGGAACACACTCCTCCCAAATTCCCAGCAAGTAAATCCCATTATCCTGTGCCTCACAGCCAAGACACATTAATTCCACTGCAAAGTGTGTTTTGGAAAAAGAGTTTACCAATATGATATGCCTTATAGGTGTTCCCTGACAAAGGAGTACCTTTCCCAGTAATTTTGATATTAAGAGGACTAAGCCAAAATAGTGAAGGTGATAGCACAGTGTCCATTGTCACTGTTTTCCTGCTTTTACAGTGCTTCAAATTAGAAGTATCTTGCTTTTTGCACAAGTGGTTGTTGTCAGTCAGACCTCACTGAAATTGGCATAGGTAACTGTAGGTTAAATCACATCATTTCACAAGTCAGAGGATTTTATGATAACATATCAAACACTTTCATGATGCCAACCAATCTGTCAAGCATCACTATGAGGAACAGATTCTTTTTAAATTAAGAAAAGATGGTAAATGTAGTTAAAATGTAATACAACCAGTGGAGCCAGAACATAATAAAGCCAGCATTTGTACAATATATATAGTGTGCTTTCTGCTTGAGAATATGTCTTATGGCAGCTAATGACCAGCAAAATAACCCTCCTAGCTTAAGAAACCTGTTGCATCTTGAAAGCTAAGGGGTTTGGGGTGTTTTCTGTGTCTAACTTTAGGTCCTGCTCAGTCCCAAGTCAATGGACTCTAATCCCTGTGGACCATTGACTGTAGTCATTGGGACTTCATGCAGAAGCAAGTGTCTTCCTGTACTGTAAGTGGTGAGACTAATTTTTTGGGGATTTTTTTTTCTTTTTTTAATTCTAGAGTAAATTTCCTTTTAATTGGCAGCTAATGGAAAAGACTGTTCCTTATTTTTAAAGAGAGGCAGAAGAAGGTAGGGCTGGTTTCAGACTGCTATAATTGTAACACAACATTCATTTGTCAGACCTGCAGGGAAGCTGGGGTGAAATGGTAGTATGCAATACCAGTGCATATGCCACAGATGCTACCCAGGGATTCAGGTTAATTACATACTAGGCATGCTTGGGGACCACCCATGTAAAACAGCTGGCAGGATGGAGGCTTAAAATTGCTCTCTGCTGGTCCCACCATTGCACACTGCCCTCGTCAATTCAGTAGGAATATCTTCATCTGGGCTAATTTTACTTCAGTCAGGATAAGTAACTTGGATTCACTTATCTCCACTCTCTGAGCCTTGCTGGCTTTGGAACTGATCCTTTCCACTCCCTACTTCCTATATTGCTTCAATTGTCTGAACCTAAAGAGTTTATTGATGTGGATGGATATAGCTTTCCAAGTGCTGTACATATCACTGCAAAAGCCAAAGGAAACAGGTATTAATTTAAAAGAAAAAAAAGTAGCAAAGACCCTCTCTAGTGTGTGAGCTCATCTACCCAAGAAATGATTTACTGTTTCACTTCATGTACTGATGTTGTTATATAAAATATTCTTTTCTTATCTTCACTACAATACTGAATCATCTGAGATGCCATCAAGGTCATCCTGTTATGTTTGTCTTAATTCTGCACTTCTAGGGTCTGCTGGCTTTTAGCTGAACCTCTATAGTAATTTGGGATAGGGAGGACTTTGTGTCTTTTTAAAAAAAAAAAAACAAACATATTATGAACACCACTATGACCGTAGGTGATGAGGGTAATGGAATATATTTGTTGTAATTCTTGTCGCCCAGATCATGAATTAGGTTTAGTTTCTTAAGCCACTCCATAATCATAAATTAAAATGGTGATAAAAATGTCCTTGGCTTTAGAGATATCAGCTAAAATGACAATCATTCTTGGAATAATTGCTATTATTAAATTTTTCTTCTTGTATTGCTATACAGTAAACATAATATTTCAAGACAGTGGTTATTACAGACTGGATATTGTCAGGCAGGTTTTCCTAAAACGTTTAGTAAACTCAATGCAATGAGTAACACTAATGGATACATCGTGTTGCTGTTGCTGTCATTTTGCTTAGTCTATGGAAAAGAGATTTGATTTTAGATACTACATGACAAACTGCCTGTAAACAATGTAGACAGTCAAAAGAAGTGAAAATACTGTGCAGACTTCCACTTTCAGCCCCCTATTCTCCTGCTATAATGTCCTTTAAGCAGAAGTTTGCTCCTTGACTTCAGTTCACTTTTCTACCTCAGTTATTCAGCAGGCAGCCTGAGACCTAGCTCTGGCCTCAATAACCAACATTCATATTACTAAAAACCCTGCTCCAACACTTATATGTAATTTGAGTAACTGCTGCCACTTGAAACTCAATCCACAACACACTGAAGGCACCAGAGAGACAGTCACTGACTCTGGTAGGCTCTTAAGCAGTGCTGTGTGCATTAGGTCCTTATTCATGGGTATATATATCTATACTAGCATCAAATTCAATGGTAGATGGAAAGGGCCCTACAAAAAGAAGCTGTCCCAGAATTCCTGTGACTTTTACTCGTATCAATAACATTATGTCCTTTGAGCCAAACAAGCCTGTTAAGAATTGCTAATAATGAATTGTCAGTTAAAAGCAATTGAAAAACAATTGAAAATAGGGATCAGACAGGATCAGACAGAGAGTAGCATTGCCTTGAGCTCCAT
>NW_009931298.1:72069-72586 GCF_000696875.1 Nestor notabilis | reverse complement strand
GCAGGAATGGGAGCAATCCATAGAAGGAGTGACTTTGACAGGATTAGTTAAAGCCAAGGTTGCACAGTACATCCCAATAGTGAAACAGAAACCATTAACCACATTCAAGTATGCTCCTAGGAGGAAGGGGAAAGTTTATATCCTTCTTAGCCCACTTAATATACCTGTTATAACACTCCCCGCCCCTCATTCCTGGCATGATGGATGGACCACTCAGTGGATAAAGAACTGGCTGGATGGCCACATGCAAAAAGTTGCGGTAAATGGCTCAATGTCCAGTTGGAGACCAGTAATGAGTGGTGTCCCTCAGGGATCGGTGTTGGGAACTGTCTTGTTCAACATCTTTGTTGGTGACATGGACAGTGGGATTGAGTGTGCCCTCAGCAAGTTTGCCAACGACACCAAGCTGTGTGGCTCGGTTGATACGCTGGAGGGAAGGGATGCCATCCAGAGGGACCTGGACACGCTTGTGAGGTGGGCTGATGCCAACCTCATGAAGTTTAACCAAGACAAGTGC